>NW_015633185.1:2150665-2169307 GCF_001515625.1 Sinocyclocheilus rhinocerous | reverse complement strand
GCTTGGAGGGCTGTGTTGATTGGGGTGATGTCAATCATCTGGGACCCCCCTTTCTCAATGCTCAGTTCCAATTCAGGTTCCAGGGTGAGATTGTGGTCCTTGAAGAAGGCTGGAATTTCTACCTCGGATTGGTACTCTTCACTTGGAAGGTGGTACAGCACCAGGCAGAGTATGTGAGCGGAGCAGAGTATGGAAGCGGAGCGCAGAGTGGAGTGGTGTGATTTTGAATTGAGCGTGGAGCTTTATATTTAAAAGTCGGAGCGTCGTGGTTTTCATTCGCTCCAAGAGCGCTCCACCACCGCTCCATCACGAGTACAATTCATGCCAACGGCCCGTAATATAACTGCCCATTTAGCAAGAATTCACGTTAAATATATTTAGCTAGCTTTATAGAGAAGGATCACTCAAATCAGAAAGAATTTGAAGGCTATGTTGACGGCAATGGACATAGCGGGAAGCTATAGGGTAGTTATTAAGGAATTTGTTTATTTCCTCTAGATACTGAATATTTTCTGGTGAAATTATAATTTAAACGGGTACAACACTTATTCACACGCAATCGCTCTCTCAATAATGCATTCAAACAAATGTAATTTTATACAGTGCTACTTCATCTGCATCCGATTTCGAATGAGCAGAAATCTGTAAGAAATGCAGCGATCCGTAGGTAAAATAACAAACAAAATTTGCACTGCAAAAAGCATCAATAGCCTACCTTTTATTGCTGACAACCATGTTATTAGCTTGTCTTGTGGTAGGAAAAAAGTTTGCACACTAGTGTTCCAATAATCCACTTTGAAACGCTCCTGTCATTTTATTTTTTTCTTTTAATATACGTTATGAACAGAACTGTGATATTTCAAACATACTGAAATACTTTAGCCGCGGAGTGGTGTTTCTGATAACAGTGAGCGAGGAGTGGAGCGGGAGCAGGAAATGGTGAACCCGGAGTGGAGCTGGAGCTGGATTTGTTACTGACGGTGTTATGCAAATCTTCCCACATAGTGAGGTAGATATGTGGGGGCGTGTTAGAACGAGCCGTTTTAGGTAGGTGTGGCTGACTCTTAACTTTTATAAAGAATATCTCTTTGGATTTGAGACTTTAGTCTTTGCAACTTTACAGATCTTCTTTATGCACCAAGAGCTTGTAACACTCCAAAGAGAAAGGAAAAAATGAAATTGCATCATATGACCCCTTTAATGTTTACACCAGGCTGATTTGTCAGTGCTTTATGTTGTCATAACTTTTACATGCTTACAAGGTTGAAAGTTCAACAAATCAGTCAATATACTACTGTGATTGTAGTTGTTAAATAAAAATATCATTCATATCAATTCATGCATCACCTCATTTCATCGTAACATATAGGCCTGGCCTACAGAAAAGAACATTTATGTTTAATCTATCTAATATTGTGTTGGTCATACTATACAATGATTTATAGCTTGTCTCTGTTGAATAATACAGAACATAAAGAGCTTTAAAAAATAATTGCATAATAAATCGCTATATTGTTAAAAAAATCGCAATTAGATTATTTTTCAAAATCGTTCAGCCCTAACAGACTCCACGGTTTATCAGTTTCAACTTCCTTTCTCCTAAAAGACCATTTTATAAAGATCTTGTCTAAAGGATTCTGTTGCCATTTATGTGTTTGTTAAAAAAATTCATCAGATCAGAGACTAGACAGTCCCCTCAGCATGACGGTGAGTCAGAACATCGCTTTAATGAGCTCTAGGTAACTTTAAAGTTACCTAGGTTGTCAAGCAAACACCTGTACTTCTTGTAAGAACCTGTAGGCTTCTCATCAATATGGCCAGTCTCATCCCATACAAACTCTACTGGACATTTCCAGATCTAAAAAAATAAAAATAAATAAAATAAAACCTAAAAAAATGAAAGGATGGATTTTGTTGTTAGACATTCTCAGAGGCAAACTCAGTAGCATGACAGGAGCTCCCAGAACTTAAGTGTCAAATCAGTGATGTCAGATCAATAGAAGGGGACACTGTGCCCTGATGTTGACCGCTTGAGACATAGACACACTAGCTACTCCATGGCCAGTGGCTCAGAATGTTCCTGTGTGTCTGCCGACCTGCATACATGCACCCCGGAGACCAGGAATGTGTTTCAAGAACAACGGTTATTGTAGAAAACTCCTAAAAATGTCTTTATGTATGTAGTTGTGTATAAGGTTTTTGGTTACAAATCGTACGGTTTCTTTCTTCTAAAGTGCAGTTAGAGTGTCTTTTTTTAGTTTAAATCATGCTGCTTTTTTGTTTCAATCATATCATATTATTAAAATAAGACAAGCTGACATGCAGAATCCACACGTCTCATAAAAAACAAATGTTTAAGTTTGCAATGCATAAAAATTCTTATGCACAATAAAAAAGGTATATATAAAGCTGGCCCAAAAGGGCAAATGACTCTTCTGTCAATCTGTCCCGACATACTCTCGCATCTTTATTTTTGAGCTCTGCTTGGCAAGGCTTCAAGTAAAACAAAAATAGTGAGTTTATTGATTATGATGAATACTTGTAATTGTGTAGTCCTCTGATGGACAGATAGCACATTTTCATGCACGAGGAAACATTTACATTCAGGCTTTTCTTTAAAGGTGCAGTAGGAGATCTTGGGAAATGCTAACTTTAGCCTGATAGCACTGAAAGCGAACGTCCCACCCTCCCTGCAATCGCCGTCCAAAGCCACACCCCCTGAACACATATACGCTCACAGACCAGAATACCAGAGACAACATTACTACAATAGGCTACATCAGCGGTTCCCAATTCCAGTCCTCGTGCCCCACCGAAGTAAACTTCAACGGATTTCCCCCGCTCAGGGAGTAGGGAGCAATGAACACTGTGTAGGGATCATATCGATCGGAACACAGTTCATGCACGTAGCTCTCTTCTAACGAGCTGGTTATCTGAATCAGGTGTGTTAACTAAGAGAGACATGCAAAATATGCAGAGCGAGGGGGCGCGAGGATTGGAATTGGGAACCGCTGGGCTACATCATGTGTCATTCACCGGTGACAAAACTTTATAGTACAGTTAGTAAAAGTACTACAATACTATGAAGGAAGATCAGGTTGTTGATGTTTGTCTGCCATTCTCGCTCTGTGTGCACAGCGTGCGTGAACGCGCTGATGACATATCCTGTCTGCGCGAACCTGGTGAGCAGAGGTATGCAAATACATATGTTGACAGGCAGGTAGGAAAGCCAATTAAAAAGCTCGGACTGAGTGTTTTGATTGGACGAACATTTCTTGGTCCTACGCCTTCCACAGAATATATATATACAGATAAATACATTTAGACCACTTAATGATTGCTATCGGGATGCGAAGAGACTTTCAACCAGCATAACAAAAAATGTTTCTGAAGACAATCACCTTTAACAAAAACAGCATTGCGTTTCATACATTTTATTCCCTTACAGTTCCACTTGCCATGCAAAGAGCGTCAGCAGGAGGTCATACAGGGTGATCGTAATGGCATGAGAGATCAGTGCTGTTGAGTACTGTTAAGTTTTATTGTGCAGAGAGACACACACAGCACCAACTGCAGTCAAACATGTTTTCTGATTTGTGAAATTACTCTCTGAAATGGATTCTGTCAGCACTATAGATTTTAAAGGGATTCACAGTAAAAAAAAATGGACAGCTATGCTTAAGACTTTTGACTGAAACAAGTAGGTCTCTTAAATGTTTTGGTTTATAGGCCAACTAACTTTTGAAGTTCATTTAGAGACTTTATCACTATTAGAGTGATTAAGACATCTGTGAAGGTAAAGTTAGACAGCAGATTCATTTGGGTAACTGAGTTGTGTTAAGTGGGACTGACAGCTCTCTCAATAATTCAGCATGCAAGCGTGTAGATCCGCCGGGCGAGCAGCGGGGGCCATGGCACACAAAGTCCCCGCTCATGGCGGGCAGGTGGGGTCAGGTCACCTCCGTAGCCTCCCAGGCACGGCCAGATGGGGAGGTGTGTATGATTGTGTGTCTGTGTGTGCATGTGAGCTGCCCAGCAGGAAGCTAGCAGGTCTTTGTTTGTTCCGCTGACATTCTGCATCATCTTTCACCTGGAGACGCATATGTTCCTCAAGATGAAAGATTAAAGCTGGGAAACATGCTCATCACTTCATCTTACTCTCAGACTTTGCTCTGCTTGTTAACCTGCTCCCTGTTTCTTCAAACTCTTGGATGAAGCACACAGGCTTATCAGATGTTTGACACTTGATTGGTGAGACGTAATTGCTTCTCTCATGTGATTGGTTGAGATTGTATTACGGGGTGTCAAGAAAGCTGGATTTAGGAGATTGTTGAGGAAAGGAGTCTGTCCGCTTCAGAAACAACTTGCACAATCTCCATCTCCAACCCGCCTCCTGTTCTTAAGATGCCTTGCCCTTCTGAGAGAGACACTTAAGAAGAGGTGGAAAGTCAACTGCAGGCGGTGCAGAGCAGCAAGTGCGTTTTGAGCCTGATACATTTTTGATGACTAGAGCTTCTCGTTTTAGAAGGTGTGTTGAGTGTCTGATGCTTGATTCAACCTTTTCTCAGCCTTTCAGAGACCTCTCATATCATGTGCAGGCAGCATCAAAGATCAGAGGACGATGTAAACGTTTCTTTCGTTTAATTGCACATTTTTCTTATAGGTTCTGTGGCATCTGGATATCTTCCGGCGAAGTTTCCGGCAGCTCACCACACACAAGTGCATGGAGGACTCGTGCATCTTCTGCGCTCTGAAGGTAAAGCACTGAGTCCATCAGGTTTTAACTTTATTCATGATGCATTAAGTTCATGGAGCTGACAGGGATCTCTGCTCCATTATAGCTTTTCTAATTCAGTAGTTTCCTTTTTTATATGAACGCTAACGTGTTTTTGCCATCTGCATATGCTTTAAGATTCTGAAATGTTATCAAATATTAAATAGTAAACTTTATTGTAGAAGCAGAGAGATAATCGGCTTGACCCTTTTTTTTTTTTACAGATGTATTAAAATTTTTAATTTAAAGGCATAGTCCACCCACAAATGAAAACGCTGCCATCATTTACTCACCCTCATGTTGTTCCAAACCTTTATGATTTTCTTTCTTCTGTGAAACATAAAAAAACAAAACAAACAAACAAAAAAAAAAACTGAGACATTTCTCAAAATATCTTTAAGTCAGTGGTCACCAAAACTTATTTTTTTAATGTTGTGTTTACTAATATACAGCTCCCTTTGGTAAGTCTATAAAGAACAGCACCCAACAACTCCATTACACTACTGTGCATCCAAAAGAATAATAACTTGTTTCATGTTTTGTTTGCATAAGTTACTCAGCTTTATGTAATAGCTATTCATTCTCAAGTGAGAAATAATTAACATTTATTTAGTATAATTACTAGTTTACATGTCTATTCTAATTATTACTTAGGCCTAGTTATTTTGTCAAAAAGCCTAAAGGAAACCAGTTCTGGATATCATTTGTCTGATACAAAACATAAAAATCAGTGTTGAATCACTTCTTTGTCATTTTGTCCAGTAATTGTCAGACCATTGTATGTATTTTGGCAATATCGAATATATGGTAAAGCATTAAAAGGAATAGATATGTATCAAAAAACTAGCCATCCCGTGTTTAACTAGAGCTGCGTGGCAAGCAGTGTTGCGTGTATGTAGCTCTTGCTGTGCCATTTCTTTTTCCATCCCGTTTCTTTTCAGTACCTCCCTTACTCTTTTTTTTTTATTTTTTTTATTAGATTCCTTCTAATGTTCAGGATTGCCATTGGCGCTTTCCATCAAAAGTTCAATAACTCTGGAAATTAGAGATCTCTCTCCTGAGCCCTGTGCCAGCGCAGTAGGGGCCTGCCTGTCTGCTCTTACACACAGGACTGGGACAATATGTCTGTCAGCCTGTCTGCGCTCTCTCATGGGTCTGGTACTGCCTGTATTCAGCTGTCTGTGTCTTTCTGACTTTATTCCAGTATGTTTCACGGTCAGTGACATAAGTGCAGTGCCTTTCTTGTTTCCAACCTCTCAGAGTTACATAACATAGTTTTCAGCCTTCAAAGTAAAGACTGTCCTGTAATCCTGTAATGACTCTGTTTACTGAGGAGTTTCTTAATTCAGCACAGAAGTCTTTACAGCATGGGAAATCTTAGATGCTCATATAAACCAGGAGACACTTAATTATGCTGTGTTTAAATGTGGCTTAAGAGGAAAAAAAGACTGCTTTTAATAGTATAGTTCACCCAAAAATGAAAATTCATGCAATTACTCACTGGTGTGTCATTTGAATGACTTTCTTTCCTTCGTAAAACACACTCTTCAAAACATCTTTGTTTGTCGTGCTACTTTTTTTTAATACAAAGAAATTTTATATTTTATTGATTATGATTATTGCTTACATTAAAACTAAAATTTAATCATAAACATCTTATTAATTTTCTCTCATCACATTTGAAAAGATTTCAAAATCGTAAAACTTTTTCTTTACTCTTTTAAATTGTTTTGAATATCAGCTGCCCTTGTGTACTATACAGTGCCACTGTATACTGTCAGCAAAAAATTGTATCTTATCTACCCCTAAAAGGCACATATTTGTTAGGGATGCACGATATTATCGGAACCGATTTGAAAAAATGATGCCGATAAGACGAATAGCTCACAATGTGCTCAGGGTGTGATAGTGATAAGATCACGTCAGCAGTGTGGTCATTCTTGAAGCAAACTTTTGCCTGAATGATTCACTGTTTAGGATTGCCGCATTTAATCTGAGAATGCAAGTACAGAACGACGCATCCAGTGTGCAATAGAGTCAACAGAGCGTGCAGTAGCAGTGGCGACAGCCTCCCCAGGGTCCTATTGCCTGTCCGGTAAGGCGTTTCATTTACTTAGGGGGCGCTGTTGGCCTACTTGTAATAAAATTAAAGTAAAATACGCAAATATTAAGATACTTGTGTTTCTGAATAAATAAATAAAGCAGTAATTGATGTCATAAAATAAAAAAATCACATATATGACGCTTGTAAATTAAATAATATATATTATTTATTCATTAATATGTAATTAGGGTTGGGTACCGAAACCCGGTACCAATGTGGCACCAGTACCTATGTAACCGGTATGTACTAGAACCGAATCAGAACGCAGGTTTCTGTGCCTCATTTCGGTGCCATGCCTGAGCGATCGATTGAAATATTTGTCCTCTGGTTCTCCCTGGTTTTCACATTCCGACTTAAAAGCACAACTCCACAAAATAATTATCTTTAAAAAAGCATCATATGACCCCTTTAAATACAAGGAACTCTTGAAAGAAAACTTTTTTTTTTTTTTTACAGCTTTTTTGCTTTAGACCGTCTATTAATAAATCCACAAATAAAATGTTAAGGTTTCAACTACATCTGTCTGGGGGGAGAAAACACAGCAGAGATCGATTTTATTAGTTATTTTCAAGACTTTCAATGTACACTCATTAAAAAAGAACTTTAATAATGTTTATTAGTTCTAACAAATAAGTTTTTAAGCTCAAAACTATCCAAAATTGAAAATTATTTGTTTATAATTTCCAGGAGAGACTTGAGGCCCTATTTTAATGATCTAAGCACATGGTCCGAAGCGCACGGCGCAAGTGCACTTTAGGGCGTGTCCGAATCCACTTTTGCTAGTTTAACGACGGAAAAAACGGTCTGCGCTCCAGGCACATGTTCCAAAAGGGTTGTACCTATTTTCTTAATGAGTCATGGGTGTGTTTTGGGTGTAACGTGCAATAAACCAATCAGAGTCTCATCTCCCATTCCCTTTTAAAGCCAGTTGCGCTTGCACCATGCCTGATTCACTATTTACATGGCGAGATTTGCAAGAGCAAAGACTGAACGCTTCTCCATAGAGGAAACGGATCTGCTTGTGCGCAAGGTTAAAGCACACGAGCGAGCAGACCATCTACAGGGCACAGTAATAATCTTTTACATTGTAATCCTTTCATTTTTAATATTTGGCATGTTTGTGCACTGCTGAGCGTCCCTGTGTGTGTAATAAGCAGTGTCTACGCGCGTTGTGCATCCACCTATAGGTGCATATTACTAACGCGCCTTTTAAATAAATAAAAAAAATACTGCGTCATTTACTTTAGACCAGGTTTTAGTTGGTCAATGGCGCAATCGTTTTCAGTTGGCTCAAAATAGCAATGCGCCTGAACACACCTCATTTTCAGACCAGCACGCCCATTGATGAACAAGTGCGTTTGCGGTTTAAACAACATGGCGGTGGATGTGAAAATGATAACTGCGTTGGGCTGAAACTAGCAAAAAACACTTGCGTCGCATTGCGCTTGGTGTATGATAGGGTCCCTATGTGTTGTTTCAAAACAAAGGGAAATATATATTGGTATTGTGATTGGCTAAATGATTTGAAAAATCTCGTCATATTGGATATCGGCAAAAATCTAATATCAAGCATGCCTAATATTAGTACCTTTAGAGTAGTAATATGTGCCGTTATGGTACTACTATGAACCTTTTAGGGGTAAATGAGGTACTGCTCCAGTGACAAACTGTGTATAAAGGTACACTTTTTGCCCATTTTTGAAGAAGTTGTGTGATGAGGTGTTGATCGAGAGCTGTGGTTGTTTTTCAGAGCATTTTTGCACAGTTCCAGTTCAGCAGCGAGAAGGTGCTGCCTTCTGATGCTCTCCGCTGCGCTCTGGCCAAAACCTTCCAGGATGAGCAGCGATTCCAGCTCGGCATTATGGACGACGCTGCCGAGTGCTTTGTAAGGGCTCTTGACTCTTTACCATCGCCCCTTAAGCTTTCCACCCCTATAGAGTGTTACTGCTTTCCCTCCTGTTTACATCCATGTCCTTGTTTATTCCATACTCTTTATTATGCTTTCACATGCCAAATTAGACACTCTGCTCAAGAGGTAGATTTTCTTGAAGAGGAAGTTGCGCAGTCTGACAGATTTCTTGTGAACATTGTTAGCTCAGCTATATCTTGAGTCCACCAGTGCAAGTAAAAGGAAGATGTTTGATATCCTCTTTGCCCTGTATCTCTATCTGTCCTTCCCTGTCATTTTTGGTTGCATGTCTGCTTTCTTGTCAATATTTATCTCTTGTCTCTTGGCAGGAAGCTTGATAGTACAAAAATGTAAACCTTCTTGTTTAAACCTTTGCTGTAATCTTTTGTAATCTCAGACACACATCTCCTATTTTGTACAGTGATTAATTTCCTCCTAATGGCTCATTTTAAAGGCCATAGCATCATAAAGAATAAGATAAAGAATGGCTCTAAAATATTGAATAATATTCATAACAGAAGCGGTGTTTCCCCACAGACTTGCACTCTATTTGTGGTGGCATATATATGCAAATTCATTCTCTGCCTGCAGGAGGCGCTTGTAGAGCGGGAGAGATATAGGTTTCCCCAGTAACGGCTGTAATCAAATAAGCGCATTTGATGTCGCCACGTCTCAGTGCTTTTATGAAGAGAGCGCATCTGCGCACCTTTCGGATAGCGCATCAAGAACCGGGTTGACCGGGTACTCTGTACCACCGGTACTTAAAAAAAAAACCTGGTACCGTAACGTTTTCATTTTTTTAGTACCGACTTGGTACCGAAATACTGGGTCTTTTGACAACACTAGCTCCCTGTCTCTGCCTCTCTTGACTGCTGGTTTAGCAACATCATACAATGTGCTGACCAGTAAGAACTGCAACCACAAACTGCAAATGTTCATTTTTTCCCCCCTTAACCACTATTGTTGTCGGGCCATTATGCAAGACTGGAGACACTGGTAAAGGGCAGTTGCTTAGCGAACTTTCAACATCTCCCTACAGAACACAAACCTCCCCCAACCCAACATCCTCAGCCATATCCTTCAGCCAAAAGGGCTGAGCATGCTGTTATTCACAGATTCAGTACACACCCACTGGACAGTGAGAATCAATTAACATGAGACATGCAGGACAGACGCATGCCATTTCTTTTAAGTGGGATTTGGATTCAAGCACACTGATTGGTAATAATTAAGCAATAAGTTTCTCTCACAGGAGAATATCCTCATGAGGATCCACTTTCACATCTCTGATGAGACTAAGGAGGACATCTGCACGGCCAAACACTGCATCCCTCACCAGAAGTTTGCCATGACACTCTTTGAGCAGGTGAAGCCTCTTTATTAACAAGTAGCAATCTTTTTGAAGACAATATGAAACCCATTCGCAATGCATTTAACTTCCATAATGGGACATATTTCTGAATGACATATTTGTTGGTAGAAAATTGAAAATGGTAAATTATACATCAGAATTTGATTGGATCATGGTCTGACCTGTCTACATTGCACATGTCAGTAAATGTATTTTTAATATTTTTTGATAAATACAGGTGCATCTCAATAAATTAGAATGTAGTGGAAAAGTTCATTTATTTCAGTAATTCAACTCAAATTGTGAAACTCGTGTATTAAATAAATTCAGTGCACACAGACTGAAGTAGTTTAAGTAAGGCCAACTATTCACTAAAAATGTTTTTTTTATTGAAGTATGAAGTTCTTATGAAGTATTCTAATTTGTTGAATTGGTGGGTTTTTGTTAAATGTGAGCCAAAATCATCACAATTAAAAGAACCAAAGACTTAAACTATTTCAGTCTGTGTGCATTGAATTTATTTAATACACGAGTTTCACAATTTGAGTTGAATTACTGAAATAAATGAACTTTTCCACGACATGCTAATTTATTGAGATGCACCTGTAAGCATTGATCATTTCTCTTTCATAATAACATGCATTGATGTATCATGCACAAAAATGTATGTACATTTTTTTGCTCACTTAGAAATACCTCTTTGTAAGTGATATCTGCATCATGATATGTGCATCAATTGTGTCAGAAGGTGTGGGAACCCTAATACACCTAGTTTTTAATATAAAATGTTTACCACTATGTCCATTTGAATAGAAAAGATTATTTACCAGATATTGTTTTTTGTTCTCATTTAGTGTGTGTGCAGCAACTGTGGAGCCTCCTCAGACCCCTTGCCCTTCATTCAGATGGTCCACTACATCTCCACCACCTCTCTGTGGTGAGCAAAATCATTCCTGCAGCACTTGCACACACACAAAAATGAGTGATGCTAAAGAATGAGGTCATTTTGAAAGCTGGGACCAAAAAGGGCCACACGGTGTATGGCACAGAAAACATCATGTCCTATACTCTTCTCCAGCTGAGCAAATGAGCTCTCTGCCACATCAAACACAGTGAAATCAGTCAGAACAGAGAGAGATTCCCTCAATGGCCAAGAGCACATGGCAACAGCCATCTTAAATATTACTCTAGGTCTTCTGGACAGCAGTGCCACTGCTTTTAATCATGGATGGTGAGCGGCCAGATACAAAGCAGAGCCTCGCATTAGAGCAGCTCCCCTTGAACCTCTGCAGTCAAACGTTGTCAGCATCTGCTTTTAGAGCTGCGCATTTGCAGACGCAGTCTGGATTACTGCATTCAGCCTGCCAGTGCAGCAGATACTTAACGTCGGGAACAAACAGTCATAAGCACAACAGCGATGAAAGGACTGCATGAATATTCCAGCATGCAGCTCTGTGATTAAGGAGGATTTTTATGATAATAACTGACATTGCAGTGGAGAAGCGCTTTCGTCTGCACAAGGACATTGGCTCCCTGTGTCTTTGAACCAGATTACTGTCGTCCCACCCCAAATATTGCAACCAATGGATAAAAAAATTAAAAATTATTTAGCTAAGCCATTTATCTCTGTTTCAAAACCTAGTGATCTCTAGTGCTGGGTTTTGACACAAATTTCCCAATTCGATTTGATTATTCTTCTCAAGCTTGCGATTTGATTCAATTCCGATTTCGATTCGATTTGATTCAATATCGTTTATTTTGGATATATATCAGGTACAGGACATGGCAAATTTTCTCAAGGAAAAAAAAAATCTCAACTAATGCTGTAAAATATATGAGAGTCAATAATATGGAAGGTTGAAATTTGCTGATTTGTATACAAACACAATATACTCAAGAAAGTTTTTGTAATATTAAAGTTTTAATACTAACTTTAACTTTAAATTGCATAATTATATTTCTACTCCAATTCGTTTTTTGAAATATAAACATTTAATGGTGGTTGTCAGAAAAACTTGACGGATTTATTCAAACATAATTTAAATATTGAAGAACAGTAAAAAAAAAAAAATTATAATGAAATGTTATATGGTCCATATTTAGCTAAATGCTCCTGTCTAGATTTCATTTTTCTAGCAGACTAATGAGTTCATGGTCATCGAATATGTTTTTTTCTGAGGTAAATGTGACGTTACGCGACATATTGTTTACAAGCTATTGTTGTCTTTCCGCGTTTGAAACATTGATTGCACGATTACATGAGACAGGAGACGGATTTCGGTAAGTTGTACTCTTTCTTTTAACATACCTTCGGATTATCATTTCATTTTCATATTCCATGCTGTAACTGCTATTAAAGCGGAGGAGACGATCAGTTCACAGCGATCTGTTACTCCACATTAAACAGCATTAAAACGGCATTTAATATTTGAATATTGTAATAAAATGGACAGAATTTGAAATCTGAGACTTTGCTTCATATCAAAAGTAACAAATCACAAAGCTTATTGCAATTTATTGGATGGGAGGTGCGCTACAATGTTCCGTTCATTATCTGACAGGCTAGACTAATCGATTCTTGGGATTTATGAATCAATATCATTTCATAAAAATTTGAATTTATTTAAATTCGAGAAATCTATATTTTTCCCCAGCCCTAGTGATCTCCCTCACTACCTGCTGCCTATTGCCTACATGAAATGTTAAGTGCCGTCTACATAGGCAGGAAATTAGTTATACAAATAGTGCTGGTTCAAATGAGTTACAATACATGCAACACAAAAGGAATTATTCAATGTTCTAATGAGAACAAATGTACTTAACACACAAGTTTTGAGAAAAAAGTAGTAGGTTTTACTACTTATTTTAAATTACTTAACATGGTACAACTTAACAACGTAACATTAAATTAATGGTAATAATAAATTATTATTATTATTGTTAATAATACAAATAATAAATAATGAAAAATCCATACTATTTATTTTGCAGTATTGCATGAATTATATTTTTATACAGTTCAAATGCCTTTAAAACTGTTTATTAGCCTTAATGCAGGCTGTTTATTATTACCAATGAATGTGGCAACTTTGCCCATTAATATAAAATTCAACTGATGCTCAGTCAAAGATGTACGCATATCTGAATAACAGCTTCAAACTTGGCTATCAACCAGGCAAAATTTCTGAAGTAGAAGATTTTAGACTTTTATAATATTATATTTGATGTTTATATTTTAATATCAGTGAGAATAACTATGTTTAAGATATTTTTTGTATACACACATTCTCACTCAGAGGAGCCTGTCCAGGTAACATTGTGACATTGGCATGGCTGTCTCCCTGAAATCTGCCTGAGTTGCGATGTTGCTTCAGGCACACAGTGTTGCCGTGTCATTGAGGTGCAATGACCTCTGCTGCAACAATAAGATCAAACCGGTCTGGATGGTGACCTCATGAATACAAAAAACACTGTACACAAACACACCTAAACACTTGAATCAAATGTTTAGGTTGATGTCACAAATTCCATTTCAATTTTTACATTCATATAGTAATTATAGGCTGTTTACATGTTTACTTAATCAAAGCCAACAAATACAAACACTTCACCCATAAAAACAGATATGAGAGCTGCTTGTGCTATCTTAATGTGTGACATGTGTTGGTTATGCTACAGTAACCAGGCAGTGCGGATGCTGGAATGCCGGGAGAAGGCCACCCCAGACATGTTCGGAGAGCTGCTGAGGAATGCCAGCACTGTGGGAGACCTGCGCAACTGCCCGGTTAGCATTACCACACGCCACCACACCCAGCTCCATCAAATCAAGTGCTAAATAGGCATAATGAAGCCGGGGAGAGTGTGTGTGTGTGTGTGTGTGTGGATGTGGTGCTTGTCTGGGTTTGAATAGGATTGTGGCCATTAAGTAATCGTTGGGTCAAAACAGGATGCAATCATTGGAATGTTAAGTCTCGTGGCCCTGAGGAGGTCCAACTTCTTAATAAAACACACACTTGTTTTCATGTCAGATCAGGATTTCCTTGGATAAGGGATGACAGCTTATCACATTGCAAAAAATAATTTTCTTAATCAGTATTTTTGTCTTGTTTTCCAACAAAAATATCTAAACATCCTTGAAACAAGATATATTTACTTCAGTGGCAAAATGACATATGATACACTACAGTCAGTAGGATTTTTTTAAATGAAATTAATACTTCCTTTAAAAGTGAGAGTAAAAATTTTTAGTGTTACAAAAGATTTCGGTTTCAAATAAATGCTGTTTTTTTTTTTTTTTACTTTCTGTTCATCAAAGAATCCTGAAAAAAGTATCATTTGCTTCAGGCACACAGTGTTGCCGTGTCATTGAGGTGCAATGACCTCTGCTGCAACAATAAGATCAAACCGGTCTGGATGGTGACCTCATGAATACAAAAAACACTGTACACAAACACACCTAAACACTTGAATCAAATGTTTAGGTTGATGTCACAAATTCCATTTCAATTTTTACATTCATATAGTAATTATAGGCTGTTTACATGTTTACTTAATCAAAGCCAACAAATACAAACACTTCACCCATAAAAACAGATATGAGAGCTGCTTGTGCTATCTTAATGTGTGACATGTGTTGGTTATGCTACAGTAACCAGGCAGTGCGGATGCTGGAATGCCGGGAGAAGGCCACCCCAGACATGTTCGGAGAGCTGCTGAGGAATGCCAGCACTGTGGGAGACCTGCGCAACTGCCCGGTTAGCATTACCACACGCCACCACACCCAGCTCCATCAAATCAAGTGCTAAATAGGCATAATGAAGCCGGGGAGAGTGTGTGTGTGTGTGTGTGTGTGGATGTGGTGCTTGTCTGGGTTTGAATAGGATTGTGGCCATTAAGTAATCGTTGGGTCAAAACAGGATGCAATCATTGGAATGTTAAGTCTCGTGGCCCTGAGGAGGTCCAACTTCTTAATAAAACACACACTTGTTTTCATGTCAGATCAGGATTTCCTTGGATAAGGGATGACAGCTTATCACATTGCAAAAAATAATTTTCTTAATCAGTATTTTTGTCTTGTTTTCCAACAAAAATATCTAAACATCCTTGAAACAAGATATATTTACTTCAGTGGCAAAATGACATATGATACACTACAGTCAGTAGGATTTTTTTAAATGAAATTAATACTTCCTTTAAAAGTGAGAGTAAAAATTTTTAGTGTTACAAAAGATTTCGGTTTCAAATAAATGCTGTTTTTTTTTTTTTTTACTTTCTGTTCATCAAAGAATCCTGAAAAAAGTATCATGGTTTCCACAAAAATATTAAACAGCACAACTGTTTTCAGCATTGAAAGAATCATGTGACACTGAAGACTGGAGTAATGGCTTCTGAAAATTTAGCTTTGACATCACAGGAATAAATGACATTTTAAAATATATGAAAATACAAAACGGTTTCTAAATTGTAATAATATTTTTCACATTACTGTTTTTATTTTGATCAAATAAATGCAGCATTAGTAAGAGACTTCTGATATTCAAAGGGAAAACAAGTTTTTTTTTAACCTAGTATTTAAAGTATTTATTTATTTATTTCATTTTAAGTGCAAACCGAACTAAACTCAATTTTGACTTCTCTGCTATTCATATAAGACATTCATGTAGTAATGAATCATTACATTATTAGATGATATTATGCTTGGTCTGTTTGTTCACTAGTATTAATGGAAGTAAACATGTTTTGAGATTTGACACTACTGCAAGATTTTCGGTATGTATTGAACACATTTGAAAGTTGAAGAACAATGTGAGTAGATCTGAAACAGATCATGTCAGCATGCTTCACATGCAATATAAACACACAAAATATGGTTGTTCATCTGTGATTTATGATCTGTGTTAGGGTGACTGTGTAAGTTTGGCCAGGGGGAATGGGAATTAATGGTAATGGCTAATGTAAATGTATATGTGTGTGTTTAATTAAGCTCCAGTATGGAAAAAAGCCCTTTTTTTTTTCCTCTACGTTTTTCTCATCTACAGGGCAACTGTGGAGAGAAGCTCCGTATTCGACGTGTCCTTATGAACTCCCCAGAGATCATCACCATTGGCCTGGTGTGGGACTCAGACCACTCTGACCTGGCAGAAGACGTCATTCATAGCCTGGGCACCGTCCTGCGGCTCGGAGATGTAAGACATGCTCCCTGCCATAAGTTAAAATATCCCACAAACTACACTCAATTCTGCTGACATAAATCAGTTGATAGATGAACATACCCACAGCTGAAAACAGAAGCTTTTGAATGTTATGGATGGTAATAAATGGAGTCTGCTCAAAACAGCAGTGCTGCAACTCTGAGACCACTGTGATGCACATGGGATTTACAGGCAGAACTTATCAAACTTGTTGTGTCAATGACAAGGACTCACACATAAAAGAAACTGTCTGCCACTGATTTCAGGCTTACTTAGGACACCGGTTCGCATTTCACAAAGTACTGTGTTCATGTTTCAATGTGAAATGTAAACCGTTTTAAAAGGCCCAAACGAATGATTACTTTAAACTGAAATACATCTAGAGATCAAGAGTGGTGTGTATGTATTTATGAGTAATAAGTGACCTCTCCTCCTTCGTTTCACCCATAGCTGTTCTACCGAGTGACAGAGGACAAGGCCAAACAGGCGGAGCTCTACCTGGTGGGCGTGGTCTGTTACTATGGCAAACACTACTCTACTTTCTTCTTCCAAACCAAAATCCGCAAGTGGATTTACTTCGATGACGCTCATGTAAAAGAGGTAATCATCTGGGCTTTGTGTAACCAGTGAATGTGAAAAAAAATGCAGCCCTTATCTCGCCGGTTTGCCAGGTTTTTCGTTAGGGCTGTATTTATACATGCCCTGATCTAATGTTCCTTGCTTGCTCTGTCCACGGGAAGTTTGTGTAGAATCATTAACTGGGATAGACCAATGTGTTGGCTCGTTATTTAGCAGTGCCCCACAGGCTCCCAGCATGTGGTGGGTGGGTGGGTGAATGTATGTGTGTGTTTGCTCCGTTAGTGCTTGTGTGCTGTTTTACATAATTCGACAGTTTGTTGACTCACCACTTATGAGTCTGTGTGTTAGTCTGTGTGTGCAGGTATATGTGCACATGCCAGTAGCTCAATAGTAGTCAATAGTCATCAATGCACATTTAATATATGGTCGTAACATAAAGACATAATGGCACAACATACATAGCAGGTGAACGTCACTGAATGGTTATGGTCAAATATTACAATTCTGGACCATGTCGAAAATACAATACTGTTCAAAAGTTCTAATACTTTTATTCAGCATGGATGCATAAAATTGATCGATATCTACAGTAAATGGTATCTACAAAAAATAAATTACATTTTAAAATATATTAAAATAGAAATCAGATTTCAGATAGAAAACAAATTTCAGAAACTGAAATGAAATATAAACTTAAAATGTTTTACTTTTTTTTCATGTTTTTTTTAATTGTACATAAAAAATACAAGAATTTTATATCAGTAGTCCCATATTCATAATTGTGACCACATAGTCTGTTTACAATGTCTACCATTGTAACATGTTTACGTCTGCCAATGTCTTTATACAGTATGTGCAGATATATACATGGAGAGAGGCAGTGTATCTTGTCATACACACACACATATACTGTATATATATATATATATATATATGCACATATAGGGCCTAAAACCAACTTTTTGCCACACCTGCCAATGGCCGGTGATGTGATCAAATTTACCGGCCAAAAAATTTTTTTTACTGGCCATTAAACTCTTTTTGCAAAAACAGCCAGTTATTACTACTACAATGACTAAACATATTTACAATGTTTTTAATTTGTCCTTTACTTTACTTTCAAGAAAAAAACGAACAGATTTATTGATTTATCTTTTTTTTGTCCCTTTATTTATCTTTGGTTCTCGTCCTTTGTATGTTTTCAGCAAACAGAGCAGGCCATCGTGTTACGCCTGTTTCACACATACTCCGTTTGCAGTGCATATGTGGTGCGTATTTTTTTTCCACTCCCATATTAACCAGCATGTATGTACGTGATTGTGTTTTTGAGAAAACAACGTTTAAGCGTGCTTAGTGAAAAACGACAATTTTAAAGTCGCTGAAATAAGGCCATAAAACACATACAGAACATTTGATCACAAGACTTTTGAGAACAGATCTTGAAGTCTAGAGTTTTTGCTTCAAAATTATGTGAAAATCATCTTACTCACTCATTCACAGAAAACAATATATTGATTTAAATTTTCTAAGACACTTTTTGTGTAGAAAAGGTATATGCGAATATATATATATATATATATATATATATATATATATACACATAAACATGCATCATACATATATTTATTTTGCTCTCTGCACAACTCTGTATACATTGGATTGATTTTAATAATCTGAATGTACTTGAAGGGTGCACCAAATATAAATTCCTATAGGAGTATACAGGAATCAAAT
>NW_015633185.1:2142350-2150529 GCF_001515625.1 Sinocyclocheilus rhinocerous | reverse complement strand
CAGGGGTGGGCAAACTTGGCCCTTCCAGGCCACTTTCCTTCAGCTGGAGTTTAGCTCCAACTCTAATCAAACACACCTGAACCAGCTAATCATTGTCTTCAAGACTACTAGAAGGCTACAGGCAGGTGAGTTTTATCAGGGTTGGATCAAATCTCTGCAGGAAAGTGGCCTGGAAGGGCCAAGTTTGCCCATCAGTGCTCTATACAAAGACTTGGATTGGGCGCACAAAAAACCTGATCAGGACATTCCTAAATATTATTGTTATTAAATACTAAAATTTTATACTATTTTGCCTAAATAAGAAATAAAACAATGTTTTATAATGTACAGTATGACAAATGGATATTAATTTTGAGAATTTCTGAAGAATACATTTAACATGTTACATTTTTTGTATTTTTAAAAATTAACTTTCAGTAAGAGTTAATGACCTCAAGGATAATCTGAATATAAAAATAGAGTAAATGAGAATGCTCAATTAAATTTTCATTATCAGCTGATACTAATCAATAAACCAGGGATCCTCAAATCTGGCCCATGAGATCCACTTTCCTGCAGAGTTTAGCTCTAACCCTAATCAAACACACCTGAGCAAGCTAATCAATGTCTTCAGGATCATTAGAAAATCACAGGTAGGTGAGTTTGATCAGGGTTGGAGCTAAACTCTGCAGCGCATTGGCCCTCCAGGGCAAGATTTGAGGAACCCTGCAATAGATTGATATTACCAATAATATTGTGCATCCCTACTTTTTACATTGATACGTTTACTGTATAATTCCTGCAATTGTTGAAACTACTTGGAAAAAACATAATGTGTGTTATGTCACTCAGAGTGGTGTGTCATTCCCTTAGTTCTGAACTTGCAGAATTTTATCTTCATAATAGCAGTGCTAGACAGTTGCAAATTAAGCAGCTTTTTCTGTGGGGTCTGGCAAGCCTATGCTGACCTGCACGTGAGCTGCGCAGAGCTCTTACATTAGCCCTCTGAAAACATGGATATCCCATTATTGTTTACAACCCCAGCTGGACAGTGGCAGGGCGTGGCCTACAGAGAGAAACCGCCATGATAGTCCACCGCAACCAAACACATACACTAAAACTCACTCTCCCGCTCACGTTCACGTTTTCGTGCATGCTTGTCTGTTACTGCGGCTCGCTCGGACATCCTGTCTGGTTATGGAGGGAGCGTAGAGAAAATCGTCCATTCGGGAAGATGGAGTCAGGGTAAGATTGGTCTGAAAATAATGGAAACATGTCAGGCTTGAGTTTCAGTTTCAGCCTTGTTATTCAGGGTATCCAGAATATTTCAAACAGGTCTTTGCTTTTGTTTAGTTTTTCACTAGGTGAGAGTAATTTGGTTGAGCTTTTTAGGGACTGATTTTTGAAAATCTGTCAAATGTATAATTTAAACTGCTTTAAAACTATACTCTCTCAGTCTCACTCTTATTTTCTTTCTTCATCTTCTGTTTGTTTTGTCAGGCCGTGAGCCATCAATTTCCAGCGACACACGGACAGACTCCTCCACAGACAGCTACAGCTATAAGCATTCACACTCCCACCACGAGTCTATGGCTTCCCACTTCTCCTCTGACTCCCAGGGAACCGTCATCTGTAACCCAGACAATGACTCTGCCTCCCACAGCAGCCTGGAAAATAGAGGTACGTCAGTATATACATTCACCCTAGAATCAAACACAGTTTAGACACCATATTAGGTATATTGACATTGAGTTGATCCATACAGTAGTTAACTTAAAGGGGTCATATGATGCTGCTAAAAAGAACATTATTTTGTGTATATGGTGTAATGAAATGTGTTTATGCGGTTTAAAGTAAAAAAAACACATTATTTTCCACATACTGTACATTATTGTTTCTCCTCTATGCCCCGCCTTTCTCCGCTTCACGTGTTAGAACGAGCCGTTTTAGGTAGGCGTGGTTAACTCTTAACTTTTATAAAGAATATCTCTTTGGATTTGAGACTTTAGTCTTTGCAACTTTACAGATCTTCTTTATGCACCAAGAGCTTGTAACACTCCAAAGAGAAAGGAAAATTTGAAATCGCATCATATGACCCCTTTAATGTTATTTGTCTTATGCCCTGCTTAGGGCTGCACAATTAATAGTCGATCTGGTTTAGTGTTATTTATCAAATTGCAAAGGCTTTGATATAATTACAGTGCTTGAGTGTTTCAGAGTAAAGCATGGCACTGTGTTCATTTACACATGAGCAGTTCATGATCCAGTGTTTTCAGTGTCTCGGAGTGCCTAGGTTCACAGTAAATGTGCGCCACCTGTCCTACTCTTCTACAACAACTGAAACAGTGACTTTTGTTGTTATTCATTTGTGAAGGTCCTGACAGCGATCCAGTGCGACGCCACACTCTCAGACAAGATGGGGTCTCAGACAGAAAGGGAGGAATTTTGGACAGGAAACGAAGTGCCAGCAGGCCCCGAAAATTCGAGGCCCGGGGTGATTCAAGTCGTTGCGCTAAGACAGATGAGGTGTTGTCTGCCGGCTACCACAGTGAAGGTATGCAGTTAAACAATATAATGCTGTCACCACACCACAAACATTGCTGTGTTATTTTATTTTAAACCTGGATAATAATCTGTAACTGTGTCAGTTGATTGATTCTGACAGATCATTAGTGGACTGAGTAGCATGTTGGACAATAAATGCGAGCTGCATTAGTCATCGCTGTTGCTTGTTCTGGCTGTGTTCAGTAATATTAGCTTATGTAAAAATAACATTCCTCCTTCCTCCTTTTTTAAATTTTTTTTTTTTATGATTTCCTCTCCCTCTCTTTTACAGGCGAGACTTTAAAAGAGCAGCAGGTTCCTCGTTCCCTACCTAAACCTAGCTCCAGTCGGCTTCGAGACTTTAAGGAGACTATGAGCAACATTATCCGTAATCGGCCGCTTTCCGCATCATCCTCGGGCTCTGTTGGCCCACCCGACTCCACCATTAAGGCCAGAGACTGGGAAGCTGACAGCACCAGCAGCGAGTCCAAGTCCAGCTCCTCTGGAGGGCGGTACTGTCCACCCTGGAAGCCTCGTCGAGAGGCCCTCAACATCGACAGCATCTTTAGCAGGGAACGCCGCAAGCAGGCCGGGTATAGTCCGCTAGGAGCTCTCTTGTCTGAAGACCCAGGGCCTCAGGGGGAATTGGTGGCCTCAACGGGGAAGACCACCTTTCGAGACCTACCGGGACCCCTGAGACGAGGATCAGGGCAGCCCCCACGGCTTATCCAGAGGATGGAGAGTGGCTATGAGAGCAGTGAGAGGAACAGCAACAGCCCCGTCAGTCTGGACATGCCTGTTAGTGAGGGCGCCAGTAATGGCACGCACAGGTATGATGCAAAAAATCTTGTCAGAACTGATAAGGATTTTTGTTAGCTCATCGTTCATCTCTCTTTTTGTTTTCCAGTTTACAAGAGGGAGGAATGAAAAAGCCTCCTCCTGATGTCAGCCCATCATGGAAGACTGTCACCAAATCCAAGAGCAGCAGTGCCCTACTACAGGATGTCAAAGCATCAGTCAAGGGCAGCAGTCACATGAGTTTAGGTGTGTACAGTATGAATGTGTGTTTATAGTCATCATACAGCCAACATGTGGGCAATTTCACCTGTTCTTTACCTTACGGTATGAACCATTCTTTCTAAATGTTTAAACTAGGTGTCACATGCCCTTCTTGCTGTTTCAGTATATGAACTTAATATAATAAGCAAGCAGTATTGAGCAGAATCAGCTGCAAAATACATCCTGTTCCTTTCTGTGAAATGTTATCTCTGTATACCTGTTATGTAAACTGAGGAACATGAGTCTGCCCTGGAGAACTATCAACTGCTATATCTGTTTGTGCTTCTCCATGTGACCAGAATAGATGCTTTTGGTCACCACCTACTGTTTGTTATATATGTAGAATTTTGTGCATATTAAAACTATGTGCCACTGATACCATACTGCAAGGCTTAATGCACAAATACAATATTTTGACAATGCATCCATTTTTTTTCCCTGTCTATTTGCTTAGGACTATGTTTACATTAATAGTAGAGATTCAAAAAGAGCTCATATATATGTCCAAGGTGTCAGTAAAAAAAACTGAATTGGTTGACTGTGTAAATGCAACAATGGATTGTCCTAGACTGTTTCCTTAATATTCTCATGTTTGTGATTTTGTGTGGCAGGCGAGGGCCGCAGTGAACTGGATGAGCTACAGGAGGAAGTAGCTCGCCGGGCCAGGGAGCAAGAGTTACAGAGGCGAAAGGAAAAGGAGAAAGAGGTGGCCATGGGCTTCAATCCCCGACCCAGCAAGTTCATGGATCTGGATGAGCTCCAGAACCAAGGTGAGGCGTCAGCACGCCGTTCAAGGGCGAAGGGAGTGGTTCTGTCTCCTTATGCATTTCCTTGGGTTTCTGCTGTGGCTTATCCTTTGGAGCTTGGGACTGCATGTGTGTGTGTGTGTGTGTGTGTGTGAAATGCAGGTGTGCTGGTTTCCATGCTGAATAGCGCTGTGCTATGATGTTTGTTACCTGCAGGGAAAGGGGAAGGCTTTGAGAGGTGTGTGTTGGAGGCAGAGTCTCTGTTAGACCAGTCTCTGAGATTGGAACAGGCAGGAGAGGTGGCCGCTGCTCTGTCTGTGGTTAACGAAGCAATGTGTAAGTAATCCTGCCCTTAGCCTGCTGCTGCTATCACTTCTGCCATGTGTTTGTGTGTCTGTACATCTCTGTGTTTGAATGTGTTTGTTTCTGTTTCCATATAGAAACTCTCACTAATGCAATGCTTTCATACACTAGATAGCTGCATTTTTACTATATATTACTGTCTGCCTTCAGACAATAGTAGGGTCATGGTTTAAGTCTGCATATACAGGGGCCAACATGCCTTGGTATTTTGAATATTCTGGAGTTTGGCTGTGAGGTCATAATGATACAGGCCGGTTTGCCTGTAACCATAGAAACCCACCAGCAGCCATAAAGAAGTGCAACCTGGGCCCAGCGCTATGGCAACCTTAATGAATTCCCAGCGTGTAGTGTATGATGTACACTATAAGTTCTGCTGTATTTTAAATATAGTCAATGCTAGTCATGTGTGATTGTGTTGAGATCTGCATCAGCTAATCACCTTGTCCCTTGGCTAATAAACAAAAATTGTTGACCTTTGTTTCAGTTCCAAATCTTATCTACAGCACTGTCACCATTTTCTATTGCAGTTATTGAAATCTTTTTAAATGTGATCATCTTAATATATTTATTACATTTAAACATTAGTGGTCAAATTATATGGGTTTTTCAATACAGTGCCTAGCATGCAGCCCCTTAAACAATGACTATATTTACAATAAAGCACAGCCACAGGCAAGTGTTTTAAAGTAACAGGAATTGACCAGAATCTGGGGGCCCGATTCACAAAACATTCTTAAGAATTCTTAACTGCTATTTTATTCTTAACTTCTAACTTAAGAATAAAGTTAATAATATTTTGTATTCCAAAAAAACGTTTCTTAATGTTTATATTTTTTCTTAAGATTGCTATAAAGACAAAACTTAAGAAGGATTTGAATTCTTGAAAAGAATGTTCTTAAAAACCATCATAAATACCAGTAATAAGTAAATTAGGGACCTCTTTTTTAATTGTATAATTTTGACATAAATTGTAATTTTGCAGCTTTCAGCACATACTAAGATTTTCTTGTGGGCAATTCATCTGAGCATATGCTTGTTTTATTTATTTATTTTTATTTCGACCTCATAATTTTTTATCAAAATGTCATAACATGACATTTTGAAAATGACAGACATCTCTGTGGTGAAGGATGTAGGACTTATCCAATCAGTTAGTCTGCGTAAACAATCCCCTGCAAGCCTGTTTATTGCACTTCTGAACATTCTTACGAACTAGGAGACATCACTTCCGAACATTCTTACAAACTACTTAGAATTTATCTTAAGAAACTTCTTAACTTCTTTCTTAAAAAGATTTTTGTGAATCCAGCCCCTGGGCTAGAACTATCAATGCCAATAAAATGCTCTCTGTGTCTTTCTGACTGCGATTGATGTGGAAACCGTTTAATTACCAATGTCATTTTACGTCTGTCTGTCTTTTGTGTGTCATACCCTGAGGTTTGTCATTTATGTGGTGACCATATGCACGGACACACACACACACAAACACTCTCACATCTTCCATGGCCTGGCCCCTGTGTGTTACCTACACCTCACTCCCCCACCAGCCTCATGGTTTCCAGAGTCTCTGTAGGGCTGGGTAGATTGCAGCTCATATGATGGGGAAAGAATTCTGTAATTATTTATAACTAATTATACAGAGATGCGGTGTTAGGCTCGTGTAATTTGCTTTTTTTTGTGTTCAGTGGCTGAACTACAATTCATTTTGATTTAAGTCAACTTTATTATAATTTAATCATTTTGTGCTTGAGAGAATTTAACATTTGTGTAAAGGAATTTACTAGGTTCCCCATCTTCCCTATTTGTGTGACCCTCCCCTCAAGACCCTTTTCATTTCAGTTTTTTTGTAATGTGTGTTTGCATGCGTCCCATGACTCGGTTCTTTATTTTCTGCATCTGTTTCATTTTTCTTTTGCCCCCCTTTTTTTTTTTTTTTTGCGTTGTAGCTAAACTCAGGCATACCTTGCATGAGAGCAGCGCTAACTCTCAGGGCAGGATGCAAAAGTGCATGAGGAGAGCACGAAGTCTGCAGCAGCGCATGCAGCAGCAGGAACTGCAGCAGAAGCAACAGGAGGAAGAGAAGGAACAGAAACGGCTCCACAGGTACCTGCTGCTGGCTGCAGTTGTGTATATGTGTGTGTGTGTGCTCCAGGAGCCCTGCACACAAGAAGAGGAAACATGCATTGTGCCTAAAAATAATAATCATCAATTCTGTTTTAAGGATTGAAAGCTAGGTTAGTGTAAGAGATCATATTGGAACGAGCTGCTCAGGTAATGTCACGTTGTTAGAGAGGCTGAAACAAATCTGTATACTGCATGGCATCCTCAAGAACTGATTCAAGATACTGACTCAGGTAGGTTCACATAATTTATTATCAGAAACTCATTGTTATTTTTCATGTTCTGGATTTAGTGAACAGTCTGTCCCGGTCCAAATACTTCTGACAAATGTTAAAGAAGAGGATGAGAAGTCAGTTTCAGAAGATGCATTAAGACCACCATCACCTGTCCACATGAAACCTCAGTCTACAAATAAACCGATTTCTGAAGCCCCCGGCCCTCCTGTCTCCTACCATACAGACACACTTTCCCAGCAGCAGGGCAATGCAGGGGACAAGTCCAGTCCTCTTGGTGTGACAGATAATGGGCCGCAGTCACACACGTGGGGTCCCAGAGACCCTGTAACCACCACAAACTCTCTTGTACAAACTGCTAGTATACGCAGTTCTGCCACTGTGCCTGTGATTGCAGTGAATGGCTGCGAGGCTCCTTTCAAGTCATCAGTTCCGCTCAATACGCCCTCTAGTCCATCTCATTTCAGTGCCCGTCAAACACCTTCCATCTCTGATCACTCCAACTCTGGGGAAGGACTGCAAAACCTGCCTCGTCCTCAGTCTCTCCATGGCCTAACCCACGCACCCCACAGCCACACTTCTGATGCCTGTCAAAAATCACTCCCGGCACCCTCACGTAATTGGTCCTGTCACAGTCTGGAACGTCCTGATGGCCGTCCTACAGTGATGGAGTCCTCCCCGTACTCTCCATCAGACCTCCGCTCCCCCTCATCCCCCTGTCCTCCGTCCCCATCTTCACCAGCACTGGATCAGCATCCAGCTGGCCCTATGCCCGTGGAGCGATGGGCAGAGAATGTCAATCGATACTACAACTCCCAGAATTATGCATGGTCGGGACGTGGCTCACCCTGTGAGGAGCTGTCAGAGCTGGACTCACTTTATCAGGCCAGCTTGAAGGCTCCCAGCATGCCCCGAGCCCCACGGGGACCCAGCCCCCAGCTTGCCAACACATGTGGTAATTTTGAACAAGATCTCACCTAGGTCCCATATATCTCTTTATACATTTTTTTTTTTTTAAATTGTAGTGGTGTCCTGTTGAAAATAACAACAGTAAAATTCAGTTATTTAAAAATATTATTAATAATTGTAACTATAAATTATATATATATATATATATATATATATATACATGTA
>NW_015633185.1:2137303-2142240 GCF_001515625.1 Sinocyclocheilus rhinocerous | reverse complement strand
TATATACATATATCTATAAATATATCTTATCGTGCTTTATTGTGTGTTCATGTAGTCTTCTGTTACGCTAGCCAAAATGTGTGAGTGTTTGTTTTTCAATATAATAAATCATAATATTACTGTTTTCGCTGCTTTTGATCAAATATGTTCAACCTTGGTGAGCATAAGAGACTTCTTTCAGAAACATTAAAAATCATAATTATTTGTTAGTGTATATAATTTGTATATATTTTTTTACATATAATAATATTTTTTGTTCTAAATGATAATAATAATAATAAACACTGAGTTGTCCTATCTGGAAACTGGTTGTATAAATTTAGTGTTTTCCTAGGTCCCGCTGCTTCTCGAAAGCACAACGCTGGATTCTCTGCCACACTTGGCCGTTCCAAAACCCCCACAGCAGAGATCGAGAGGAGTGCCTACAGGACACCAGCATACAGCACTAAACCACTTCAGAAGGTGAGTTTGCATACCTGCATTATCTCAGTAGAATTTATAGTATTGATACATGTATAAGATCTGAGTATAATTGTCATTGCACAAAGTGAAGAACTTTCTTACTGTTAATGATGTGAAATGCTAATGCACTGTGTTGTTATGTGTGTGTGCAGCCTGTGTCTGCTGTGGCCTATAATGCACCACTGGGTGAGGATGAATCATACAGTGCAGAGAACCTGCGACGAATTGCTCGGAGTCTCAGTGGGACTGTCATCGGAGGACGGACTGATGTACCCCCATCTCGCAGCTTTGTGGGTGTCTCACAAATTAAAGTCACTTGGTCAAACACTCAAGCCTCATATTATGCTCTCAAAATACATTAGCACCATTTAATTTGCTGCAAAATTAGCTTTCAAGTACTTTTCTCAGTATTTATGAAATGATACATCATGGTTTTAGGCAGTGTGGTCTTAAATGTTTGTGACCTCATTTTAAAAGGGAAATAGTGCCACCTGGTGTGACTAAAGAGGACACAAAGAAACTTCAGTATGTAGTTGCTTTCAGGTGGTGTCACTTCAGCTGCAAAACTATTTACAGTTATAATAATATTTATTTAGTTTATTATTAGCTTTCAAGTACTTTTCTCAGTATTTATGAAATGATACATCATGGTTTTAGGCAGTGTGGTCTTAAATGTTTGTGACCTCATTTTAAAAGGGAAATAGTGCCACCTGGTGTGACTAAAGAGGACACAAAGAAACTTCAGTATGTAGTTGCTTTCAGGTGGTGTCACTTCAGCTGCAAAACTATTTACAGTTATAATAATATTTATTTAGTTTATTATTATTATTATTTTTTTTAAATCAGCCAGTCATCTCACAGACCTCTTAGAATCCTTCATGGACCTCCGGTAGTTGGCAGACTCCAGTTTGAGAACCACTTATGTATTGCTTAAGTTGTTTTTGTTGTTTTCATTTTTATAATTTCTATAATGTGTATGTCCATTGTCCATCTATTCTGTAATTACCTTTTTTGTCATTTATGTCCTTGTCATGGTGCTTATGGGAACTCGTATTATTTTCATGCCTCCTCCTCTCTCATCCTGTCATTGCTTATATTTTTTTTATTTCTTTCATAAAGGACCCTCATGTCTCCAGGATCTCGAAGCATGTGAACGTGCAAATCCCCACACGTCACTCCAACACCTCACTGCATGTTTTACCCCCTCCTTCCCACGATCCTCCTGTGTTCCCTCACGAACTGCAGCCCCAATACCTTCACCCAAGCCACCGCCACCACCCCGCCCCTCCATCACACCTCCACCAGCAGACACTGAGGCCCGCTCATGGACAAACAGGTAACCATCTCACCCCACTCGCACTTTCAGCCTCCATGTAGCGGACACAGATGCTTTTTCCCTCTGTCTGCAAGAGGCTGCCATCTTTGTTGTCTGTGAGAGTTTTATCAGTTTTGTTGTTAAACTAGTCAAAGGACCTAAAACACTCTTGAGGTTGAGCTTGATGATTCATCTTGCAAGATGAATACAGTTGGTCAATTTAACAATTTCCTGTCCCTTGCATTAGGGCTGCATGAACAATTTAAATGATTTTAAAATGTGATTTATTTTATGATTATTATCAATATGACTATAATTAATAATATTATTACTATTATTATGAAATTAAAATATTGTACTAATCACAAAAAAAAGCTTAGCTGTTCTGAATCAAGCAAAACACATTTATATAATTAAATCAGCCATTGTGATTTGTTAATTGCTCTAAACTATATCAAGATTTTGATTTACTTCAATTGCTCTACACTGAATGCGTTATTGCTATAAACAATTCAAATCTTCTTCGCTCCTCTCTGCAGGAGATTGCCAAAAGGCCAACAAGTTTCTGGCTGTGCTTGACAGGGGTGAAACTTTCTCCCGTAAAAATTACCACAATGTCGCACTGAGTTACGGCACCCTTCCACGAGCCCTCCGTAGGTCAGTTTCATCTGGGCCTCCTGTGCACCAAATGAGGCCGGGACCCCCAGCGGGCCCGGGGCCCTGGAACTACCCTGACGCAGTCTACGCCACTCTGTCCCACCCTCACCGCACTACAGCATCAAATAGGACAATGGATGGTTTTTACAGACAGCCCCACCAGAAATCTGCTTCAGCCGCCCCGATCCCGCATCACTCCAGCCATCATCACCCACACCTAGAGCCACCGACCCAACCCTTCCGCCTCGATGTGCCCCCCGAGAGGGACTGGAGGGCTGCTAGGGACTCTCATGTCTTCCCCAGGACAGAACCACGTGGTGGGACATCCTGTGGCCCTCCTGTTTATATCTGTGGGTTGTGCAAGCAGAACCCAGCTGAGCCCACTAGAAGCTACTGCCAGACCTGCAGAGCCCATATGAACCACTACAGGAAGACCAGCTGAGTCATACAGGAAATGCATCCTTCAACGCACTCATTCTTGGATTTGGAAGTAAACGCGAGAGCCCATGCCAATTCTGTGAAGTTCTTCACACAGCAAAAAGGAAGTTCTTGTTAGCTGCTTTGGCTAAAGTGAAAGACAATGATGTTTGACTCATATGTGAATGTGGAGTGCTCATGTTCTAAAACCACATTTTAACACAGCTGCTGCATTTAAACGCTAAAAGGAAGATGTCAGCTCTCTGCGCTTTTACCTTCAGTAAATGTTTCCACTGCTAATTCAGTTCTGTAGAGTTAAGTTCACTTTAATTGGCCACCATCTCAGCACAAAGCTGTGAAGAACAGAGCACTTTGCTGCGTGGGACGCTGCATCTTAACTGATGTAAACACAAAACGCCAAGACTGACAAACTTTGCCTGCTGATATACAGTGTCTGCTCCGTATATGCACAAAATACACTTTCGTTTCCAATTAGCATTCCAAGCTAACCTTACTTAGTTCTGTGATTGTAATTTAACTGTTAACTCAAGTTTAGTGCACTTCAGAAGTGTTAAGTTAGAAGCGTTCCTCTATTGTAACTTCTCCCATTTTTATGGGAAAACAATGTTTATGTGTAACTACTTCATTTAGAGGGCTGTAACGTGTGTGCAAGTAATAAGAGGTACATCAGATTCCTCTAGTGTACCAACAGTCAACTTTCAACAACCTCAATGGCATTTGTGTCGATATTTTTGTGAACAGTATTGTTCTGCCTGATAAGTAGCACCTACACCTGTTGTGATCTTTTTTTTTTTTTACATTTTGTAGTAGCAGCAGTTTAACTTTTTGATTTATACAGTATATCTTACATTAACTGTTAAGTGCAAAAAATTTTCAGGCTGTTTTAAGACTTAAGAGATCGTAAACAGAAGGACAGAACATTCTGCAGTGCCTTGGTTTGCAAAAGGTAACGTAACTGGGTGCCAGTGTCCATTTGATAGATTTTCAGTCATAATAATGCTTATTATAGTAGTGCTAAATTCAAAGAATTGCAGTTCTCAATTGAGATAATTTCAGTTTTTCCCCCACTGGAGAATAAATGATTTTTATATTTATTGTATTTAATTTCTTAGATGCATTTGAGGAGGATCTTGTGGCTTGAGATGGTTAGCTAGTTGAAGTCTTACACATTGAAAGTGTTGAGAGTGTCTGTCAGCTATTAGCGGAGTTTGACGGTACAGTGTGCCATTTCATGGAAATGAAGTGAACACGAGTAGTTTATATTGAAAAAGGGCCAAACATTTGTTTCATTTTAGAGCATGGCAAATACCTCAACCAATCACATGCTCTCTTATTTTTATTTGACCAGAACAATTTTGCATGTACTATAGTTTGTTAATCAGGACCTAACGGTGAATAGGAGTGCCGCTGCATTAAATTCCCATTGAATTATCTGAAGTTTTTTTTAATTTTGTTTTTTTTTTGGTTTGGCCAATATGCAGTGTAACACTGCCCTGGTGTGATTACTGACAGAACAGGGATCTGTGACTGATTTACCCTTCCTTCCTTTTTTCCGAGTTGAAATACAAGCAGATATGGCAAAAAAAAAAGTGTGTACAGATATTCAGTCTTCGACCTTAAGAACAGACGGGTTCGAATTTGTTGTAAATGCTCTGCTAGAAATGAAACTTTTATTTTTGCAATAAAGTTATATTGAGCTCCAGACAGGAGCAGAACGCGCTACCTTTTTTCTGGCTGCCTTTTTTCTTTAAAAAAAAAAAAAGATCTGTCTGTCTGTCCATTTGTCTGTCTGTTTGTCCATCTATCTGGTAGTAATCGATATTAATCGATTCTCTTTTTTACGGAACGATATCGATTACTAAATCCAAAGAATCGATTATTGTAGCCTGTTTTCAGTTAATGGACGGAACATTGAAGGGAACTTCCCATCCAATATATCGCAATAAACATTGTGCGTTGGTGCTTTTAATATGAAACAAAGTCTCAGGTTTCAATTTATGTCCATTGTATTGCAGTATTCAAACAATAAATGCCGTTTTGGCGCTGTTTAATGTGGAATGACAGA
>NW_015633185.1:2099921-2137118 GCF_001515625.1 Sinocyclocheilus rhinocerous | reverse complement strand
CAATGGCACGTAACGTCACATTTACCTCAGAAAAACATATTCGGTGTCCATAAACTCATTAGTCAGCTAGAAAAATAAACTGTAGAGAGGGGCATTTTGCTAAATATATGCACCACATAACATATTCATTATAATTTTTACAGTTCTAATGTTTAATTAATGTTTGAATAAATCCGTCATTTTTTATGACAGCCACCATTTAAATTTTTATATTAAAAAAAATGAATTGAAGTAGAAATATTAATATGTAATTGTAACTTTATTATTTTAAAATTTTCATTGTGTAATTTTAACAGTTGTATGCTATAGCTTACAAATCGGTTAATTTTAACCTTCAATATTATATTAATGTAGTACCAACTGACTCTCATGTATATTTTACAGCATTAGTTGAGAGATTTTTTTTCCTTGAGAAAATTTGGCTAGTACTGTACCTGATATATATCCAAAATAATCGATATTGAATTTAATCGAATCGAATTGGTAATCGAATCGAATTGAAAGCTTGTGAATGAGAATCGAATCGTGAAATTTGTGTCAAAACCCAGCCCTACTATCTAGTTTATGTTTTTACTGTGTCTTAATGATTACTCTTCTTCAACTAAATCTTATTTAAATTAAGTATTTTTCTCTAGAAGCAGTCTCTAAAATGATTTTTAAAATATCCATTAGTCATGAACAACTGGCTAAGTCATCAATATTATTTGGGAACACTTTCCTAAGAAAAGCATAGTTTTGCTTAACATAAATGAGCCCAAATCTCAGGCATGAAGATGTCAAGCAGGGCAGGCATTTTTTATGATGGTGTCAGAATAACAAAAAATGTTGGTATGATAGGGAAAATCTGATGTCTGTATGTTCATATGCCACTGTTAATATGCTAATTTAGACTTGAGATGCCCTCCAGTGAGCAACTCGCACTGCTGTGCTTGTTGCATTTTTATTGTCTGATATTTTTCCTGCTATCTTGCTAGTCATAATAGGAATGTTTGTTAACCTTGACCAACCATGAGACCATCTCTAAAGATTTCACTTGTACTTCAAACATAAACAATTACAGTGAGATGACAATGAGTTTCTATTCTTGCATAACTTCATAACTCTAATGAGGTTGTTTCAGTTTCTTAGCAACAAGAAAGACTTGGATAAGTATAAAACAAGCTAGTATGTTGATGGAATGATTGCCATTGTGTTTAAAGAGAAATTAATGTTTGTATGGAAGAAAGATATATAAATATCTAAAAAGCAAAGTAATATTAAAGTATGAATTTAAGTAAATAAAGTCACTGGTCTCCTGAATTAAAAAAAATGATGCAGAAAAATAAGCGATGGACATAAGATGTAAAGATTGTATGTTGAGGTAATTAAAAATAAATAAAAAAGTAGGCCAGTTAAATAATCTACACTTAAGGACACAGCTCTCATTATTGTCTGGTTCCTCTAGAATAGTGCAGGATGTACACAAGTAAAGTGTTAACCAGTGTCACACAGCAATGACAAAATAGCAAGTCAATTGCAAATTAACTTGCAAGAGGTCAGTGTGGCAACTGCCAATTCAGTTTGCTGTGAATTGATTTGTGCTAGCCTCTCTGGGAGGAAAAGAGCAAAAGGTCTTTAGTTTCTTCCTTGCAGATTCACAAAGAACGCCATGGGTCAAAGCACGAAAGCAGCATCTGCAGATGAAGGTCAGATGGTTCTTGAGTGAAACACTGGCTCTTTATTGGAAAAGCATACTTCTCACAGCGGAGCACTGGATGCAGGATTTTGCATAGTAAACACGAGGTACCGTTCGCATCAAGAACAATAACTGTAAAGAGAACTATATTAGTGTCCACACCAACGCAAAATAAAGACCTGTTTATTATAAGCGCGCTGCAATTATGTTGTCTGCCACTTTAAATGCTCAAAGCTTTAAAAGAATTATGGTTGGATCTCAATGTTTTTATTGGTTCATCAGAAAAAAAAAGGTTTTGAATGTTTCCATCGACATCGTTCGACATTAACGTCATAGTTGTGGTGTGGGCTGTGCTATTATTTTAAATGTTGATTTTTAAAACTAAATCTTTTTTCTATCTATTTATAAAGCTATATATTTATCATTGTCGCTGGTGTGAGCGGGCCTTATCCTGGAAAATGCTTATTTTCAAACCAGGCCACTGCTGAGCATTTTCGTTTTCCGTCACAGTTTATGATTCATAAGTTGATGTACCAGTTTAAAAGCGTGAAACTTTCCAATCTACCTGTGGTGATAACATTATCTGTGCTCTAAATGCTCTCAAAGTAATATTCAGGGTTCAGTGCAATATTCTATATTCTCTAAAATCCTCAAGCTGATTTTCTTTTTGCAAGATGCTGTGAATAAAATAGATGCTATTCACACTGTTCCAAACAAACACCAGCTGTGCTTCCTAACTATACGCTTATTTACAATATTCTGGGTGCTTGTTGTTCAGCTGCAGATATGAAGACGCATTGATGTGGATCCATCGATCCTCCAAACCAGCCAATCGTGGGTCAATATCTCTCAGCAAAGATGCCTTATCCATTCATCTGAAAATGTAGATGTAAGTGGGTCTTTCTTAGGGCATATCTCACGCTGGGGGATCACCTGACACTGTCTTTCTGATCAAGCAGTGAGAAATCAGCTCTTGAAAAATGGAGATGCAAACCATGCGGTACTGGACACAGTCGCTGCAATCTCTCATTTGCTGTAGCATCACTGGAACTGCTGTCCAGCTAAACTCCAAAGATGAGCGAAAGCAAAAGAGCCATGTTTTAGCATAATCTGTGAAAAGCCCATGCAAGTGGTTTGATCATCAGCAGGGGAGTTATGTGCTTTCTGAAATCTGAAGGGAATGAGGAGTTATGTTGGTTTTTAAATCACTGCTCTGCTGCGTAATGGATTTTTGTTCTGAAAGCTCTCCATTTGGAATTACTTATAAAGATTTAATGAGCATTAATCTAATCAGCATGGGAAGTCTTCATTGCTGTCAATAAGATGCAAAGTGTATGCTTGAATCTGCTGCAGTGACCATGAAAGTCACATTTCATCGTGTATGAAAAAAATGCTTCTTGAAATCTTTATTTTTGCTCTTAAAAATAAAAGTTCTTAAAGGGGTCATATGATGTTGCTAAAAAGAACATTATTAGCGTCACACACGGCGGGCTAGAGTGAGCGGAGGCCTGCGGGCTTGAGAACGGCGCGGCCGGTGGATTCGACGAAGGAGCGGCCGGTGGGCTTGGGGCAACCACATGTGACGACCCCGGGCTGGACTCCGCTTCGTAGTGCGAAGTTGATGTATTCCCTCAGCAACCAGCACGAATCAGCTCCAGGCATGACGAAGCAGATATCGTCCTCTTTTGGAAGGCCAAACAAAGTAGTTTCGCTTTCACAACTAAACACACAGCGCCTTCACGACATGGCGGCAGCAACAATACTACAGCGAGAATAAAAGTTGCGCCTTCTTTCTTTGCGTGAACATTTGGGCGGCATTATGCAAATCTTCCCACATAGTGACGTAGATATGTGGAGGCGTGTTAGAACGAGCCGTTTTAGGTAGGCGTGGTTGACTCTTAACTTTTATAAGAATATCTCTTTGGATTTGAGACTTTAGTCTTTGCAACTTTACAGATCTTCTTTATGCACCAAGAGCTTGTAACACTCCAAAGAGAAAGGAAAAATTGAAATCGCATCATATGACCCCGTTAATTGGAATCAGTGGAAAAAGGTTAGAAAAATTATTAAAAAGAACTTAAGAACGTTTCTCTTCTTTCTTTGGAGAATCTAAAATTGATCTATGACAATGGCTGTGAAAACCTGCTTTTGGAGCCTTTACTTTTAAGAGTGCACTATGAGAGAGTTGTTAGTGAAAAGGTTTTAACCTACTTAATAGGTAGGTGCATGGAACTTTGTGTCCATATTATGTAGTTCTGAATCAAATCACTCCAAAGATGTGTGGATATTTTTCCATATTTGTGGACTAATAGGTATGTCTTTCCATAAGGTGATCTAATAAAGCCATTCATTGGTTCCTGACTTGGTCTTTCATTCAAAACATAACTGATCAATATGAGAGAACATTTGGTTTCTAGCTTCCTTTTTCCTTTTAGCCAGCTACCTTTTGAGACTGTTGTGAATACATTTTTTAGGCAAATAAGAAGCTATAGTAATACAGCTTAATGAATTGTGTGAGTTGCAATTTTAAATGGATGGGTGAACTTGTTCTATTTTACGAATCCTATTCATGTTCCTGAATTGGCAGTGCTGAACTAATTCATTCATTCACCTCTTCTTACAATAGATGACCCACAAGTAGTAGAGTGAAGATGTCTATCTTTCGTCAGACTCTTTGTGCTCCAGAGTTTACTTAACTTTCACATTTTCTGCTAGACAGAAATGATTACTACTGCTGACTGACCTTGGCCAGTTGAATGTGTCTGTTGTTTTCAGCTTTTCAGTTTTCTCCCCCTCTTTTTCCATTCAAGCTAGAGTAATTTTGTCAGTGTTTTGAAGTGTAGACATATTACTGATACCTTTTTACTCTACAATCATGTCTGATTTTGTACCATATTTAGGGGCCTAAATTATTATTATTAATTCAGCAATATATATTACTTAATTACTTAATAAATATTTTACAATAGTATACACTGAATGACACACAGTGACCCACAACTATTACTTTTAATGAAACTGTATATATGGTTGACCCTCTGACACCTGTTTACCTCATTCTGTAGAAGTTTAACATATTTAAAGCGATAGATCACCCAAAAATTACATTTCTGTCATCATTTACTCACCCTCATGACATTCCAAAAATGTATGACTTTCTATACTCTGTGGAACATAAAATAATATATTTTGAGAAACGTCTCAGTGTTTTTGTCCGTACTGCAGCATTCATTAAAATATATTCATTTTGTGTTCCATGGAATCTGATTTAGGGCGAATTATCCCTTTAATATTTACATAAAAACCTTTTGATTGTCAAACGTGTGCATGTAACACCTGGTGTTCATTGAGCCCAACTGATAATCAACCATTTCTTCTTTCAAGAATTCCTTGAAAGACTGCATAGAATTGCTGCATGTGCAATGGTGCTTGGAATCATTATCTTTTTATATATGACAGGAAAGTACTTTCCTGTATCCATTCAAAGTTATTATGCCACATAACTCAACATTACAATGCACATATAATAATTCCTCAGATATATTGATTCTGACATTATTGTGACTTGTAATAAGTATTCTGTGATGTGATAGAAGTAGTGTTGTCCTAATCCTTGCCGTGTGAATTCTGGTTCCGTAAGCCTGCCCATGTGTCATCAGATAAGTACAGTAGGATTATTGTGAATATGTGATGAGACTGTGAATGTGCTTCAGCATCACTGCTGTGAGTGCTTGTCTGATCTGGTGCTTTATTACAGTTATGAATTTACTGTTTATATACCACCAATGGATTGTTATTACTTTATTTATTTGTGAAGTAAATGTTTTATTTTCATTTTTGAAGGGGCTTTATGCTTGCATATGGACAGCTAAAATATTTACAATTACTATTAAAGACCTCAGTGAGGTTATTCATGGCTGCTTGGCCAGTTATAGTAACTTATGAGAGACTTGTGCTTTTGTTTGTGATTCTTGAGTATTTATTTCTTTAAGTAAAGCCACATTTTGTTTGGACTGGAGAGAAGCTGAACCACAAATGAGAATCCATCAGTCCTTGCAGGCCTCAAGCCTTTGCATCATATACTCCCATGGCCATGGCTTAGTGCGGGAAAATATATTTTTCATTGTTATCCATTCTTTTTATGTGAAAAAATAATTACACAATATTTTTGGCCGTTTTGTAAAAAAACACACTCATAACAGACCAAAGCACAGTGTATTCTTTAATGAAAAGCAGAAACTTAAGGCCACACACTTCACATCTTCACATGAGACAGAATGTGACAGATCACCACCCTAAGGTGTGTGTGTGTGTGTGTGTGTGTGTGCGTGCGCGTGCGTGCGTAAGAAGAAGCAGAAACTAGTTGTGAGCAAAAACTCAAATATGAAGAAAGAGAACTAAATGTTGCCTGCTCAAAGCGGTGTTCTTCCCTGAACATCTAGAGACCAATCAACCAACCATGACAGTGACATTTTAAAGTGGTAATAATGTTGTCACCGATACCAACCTGATCTCTCATCTGAGTCAATGAACTCCACGACCACAGAATGGCCATTGTTTGATATGCTGACAGAGGTACAGTTGTTGTAAGACAGCGAGATAGGAGACAGTCTGGCATCAAATACAGCTTCTGCAGGGACTATATCAATAGGTGATTGGCGGTTACCCTCGGCAATGGGATAGTCTTTGTACCATTCTGATGGACCTAGAAAAACAATATTAACCAGCTAGACATTAATGAATGTAAATCTTTTTCCAAGTTAATTTTAAGGATACAGACATGTAACTTACTGTATTGTAATTTACTGTATCTAATGTAGTTATCTACATTACATTAGATATTGTGTGTGTGTGTGTGTGTGTGTGTTTGTGACATATGAGTACACAAATTTGTATAATGAAATGGGTATGAAAGGTATTACAAGGAGAAGGTGATTTATGAGGACATTGCCCCATGTCCCCATTTTTCAAAACAAATCAATAAAAATCATACAGAGTGAGTTTTTTTGAGAAAGTAAAAATGCTGAAAGTTTCCTGTAAGGGGTAGGGTTGGTGTAGGGCAATAGAAAATACAGTTTGTACAGTATAAAAACCATTACGCCTATGGAATGTCCCCACAATTCACAAAAACAAACCTGTATGTGTGTGTGTGTGTGTGGGATATTCAGGAACTAATATTTATTCAGGAATTAGAATATTTTCTAAGGGATTAAACTGAACTAAAACTAAAAGAGAAATTAAAATGTCACACCAAATCCCAAAAAAAAAAAAAAAAAGATTGATAATAACTCTATACAACATGCCCTCATTACTAAGGAGAGTATACTGTGCAAAAAATATTAAGAAATATTTTGGAATATGTTTCATATATTCAGGAAAGCGTTTGATACAGTCAAGTGCTATTCAGTATTTAGTCTGAAAAAAATTGGTGGACTGGTTTTCCACTAGACTTGTGAAGAGATGCATTAATCTTCCATTAGCACAGCATCTGACCTCTTTTTTATTGCGTCTGTTCACAGGTCATCAGAATTAGATTAGGTTTATTTTAGTATATAAATATTGATTTAGAATGGCATACTTTTAAAAAAAAGTTTGGAGTATAGTAAAATATTGCATCATAATGTATTTACTTGCATATTTTTTAAAGGAGATATAGATTATTTTAAACCATACAGTATAAAATAAGTGATTTGAAATGAATTTGGCATCAATGCTGGTTGCCTGTAACCAACAAAACAGAGATTTGTAGGATGAGAGAGGCTATTGGTTTGCATTTTTCTTACATTTCATCAAATCAGCATGCATTGATATTTTTACTTTTTTGTTATTTTTTTTATGTTTTATGTGACTTCAGAAGCACTGATGTTATCATCAGCATGTTGAGCTGTTGCTTAGATTGATGTTCTGCATGCAAAGGCAGGTTTAAGAACTATGGCTCAATGTGACTGCAACTAATTCTGACCTGTCAGTAAGAATGAAAGTGATTTGACCCCTGCAGGGGTTGTGTTGAATGATGGGGGGCTGCTGAGCTGCCATTTACCTCCTTAAGTGCAGGTGTGTGTGAGTGGCCAGCCTTCTGAGCATCTGTTCCAAAATCAAACTGAGACACTGCTGTGTGCTTTGAACTTTTGCTTTTCCATATCTCTTCTACAAGTTGGACCAACTTTGTTTTAAATATTCTTGTTGGTCTATAATGTTAAAGGGATAGTCCAAAAATGACAATTCTCAACATTATTTACTCATACTCATAACAAAAAAAGTTTGGGAATCCCAGCATTACATGTAAATAAGAAATAAAGTAAAAATTTAATTTAATCCAAATACAAGTACATCATTTTTGGAATCTGATTAGTAATCCAGACTAGGCGTAATACATGTATATCCGGCAAATTGCATGTTAATTGCGATTCCGACAATTAAGTGTCCAAAACATTACATTCAGTTCGCACTTAAGTATTTTTAAAGTATGCTATACTCCCTTTTTTCAAGAGTAAATACATAGAAACGACCTACATTAACAGTATGTAAGGTCATGTCACTATGCTGCTCTAATTTCATAACAATCGTGTGTGTGTGTGTGTGTGTGTGTGTGTGAATGAATGAAATATAAAGGTGTTCGAATAGTTAGGCTGTCACAGGGCTACTACGGCGCGCGCTCGCACACTGAGCACGACTGAACAGAATCTGACATCTGTACAAGCCTCGCTCTAATCGTGTTTAACGCTTTCTGTCAGTTACGCGAGTGATGATGAGCGGCGCCGTGCGCTCAGTGAAGAAGGGCATCTCGTGTCCGACGCAAGACCCGAACTGCACTCGCATCGTGGAAAGCCTCTCCTCGTGGAACAACTCCGCGATGAGCTCGTACAGGCTGGTGGATTTACCCCCCACGACCACATCTGTGAGTTAAACATGTTTCTCCAAGCTACTTCTTTCAGTCTTTCTCATCTTTTCCTTTGCAGATGTTCAGGTGTAAGTGAAAATGTTTGGCCAAATGCCATAAATGTTTATCTTCATGTGTAAATAGATTTGGTTCTGTTTGGTTCCAATCAAATTTACAGTAGGTTTTACAATATCAACATATTGATATGTTTGCAATGTAGCCTACAGATATGTTTATGTTGCGTATTTGACTAGACAAAACAAATAGTTTAGACCAAACATATATTGTAACTGCTTTACAGTTGTAATAGTGCTTAAAAAGTTCAACTCTGCATAATTATGATGATTTATGCCAAGGAGGGACATCTTTTGGTAGATTTTTGATGGAGAACTCTCAGCCTTTGAGATTTCTCTCTTGATGCTACATCCTTCCTATATTTAAAAACTATTTCTGTGTGACATTTTAACAATTTAAGCTTTTCAGCTTTTTCAGGTGAAGTATGTGCAAGTGTTCAGGGATTTATTTTTTTTTGCTTCAGTTTAAATTCTACAGTGATGCATTTAGAGAAATGCATAATTTCTATGACATAAATGTGTTCTTCTGGGGGAAAATCCATCATACCAGTGTAAGCTTGACCAGTGTTTGGAACATGGTAGCTGGTTTGTCACTGGTCTAAAGTGCCTTTTTTTAAAGTCTGCCAACCTTAACCAGCTTTATCAAACTCTTAACAGGTTGATTTAGACCCCAACATCTGGTAGTCCCTCTAATCTATCATCTAGATAAGCTTGGACCTGCATAGCATAGAAAGAGACCATAGAAAACCAGTTTCCATCAGAAGGAAACTGAAAAATATCCAAAGATTTTTATATTTAATTTATACCTTTCCAGGAGTTAAGCTATTCCAATAGCTTACATATAAAAATAATATGACACCCATCTTGTTTTAATTGATTTAAAATTCGTACCTATAGTTTAGACTGTCTTTATGCTACTGAGTCAGGTCAGGTGCATTGCATTTTTCTCATGTGAAATCTCAATTCTTAAACACAGATGACTGAAACTGTCCTTCGCCGTTAATCACTTAATTTGACCATATATGGCTCGAGTCTGTGGTTTGAGCCTGAAGATGTATTTGTGAGGTTAAGTCCTTGGGGGTTTTTACTGTTGAGACAATTATTAAACCCTGAGCGTTGAGAGGACTTATGAAGGCATGTCAGTGCCACAGAGGAGTACCACTGAATTATATATTTATGCTAATTGGGTATGTCTTGGGGCTGTTTATTCTTTCTCTTACATGTTGCATGTTGATGTCTCTTTCTCCCATCATTAAATGAGGTGAACAGATAGTCTGGTCTGCTGATGGGTGTCTCTGCCCACACAACACAAAGTGTGGTAGATTGGTACAGGCATTCATTTAACCAATAAATAAATATACAGTACCAGTCAAAACTTTGAAATAATAAGGATTTGTAAAATGTTTTTGAAAGCTAATTCAGGATAAATCTTCAACAAATGTCTTGTTCCTATCTATAATTCAGCATGTCTACATCAGTAAACGAGATCTGAAAATTAAGCTAAAATAAATTAGATTTGCTAAGAGAGAATTTGAACAGTCATTCATTTAAAAGAAACACATGATTTCAATGAGATTATAACTTAATGACCTGGACTAGGATTTGAATGTATTTATTTTAAGCAAATGTAATAGGACTCTGTTATTGACCATAATCTCTCGGTGCCACAATGTTATAGCACAAAATGAACAGAGGGGGGTGCTGTATTTATATCTTGAATCTGTATTTGGGTGGAATGTGGGAGACCTTAAAATGGGCCCCAAAAGCTGTTACTGTAACACATCACTATTTGAGCTCTCTGAAATTATTTTATGTAACTTTTATGTATTTTATGAGCCTTGTTTAGGAGGATGCATTTTTGGGTGAAATGGGATTTATTAGGTGATGAACCAAATTTGCATAAATCATACACACTCACTTGTGCTTGTGACCTGTCAGAAATAAAATGTGACCCAGAAACCCAGTGACATCACTCAGTGATGTAGATTTAAGTCTATCAATAACTTTAATGGGTGTTTAGCATCATCTTACGCATTTGTCTCAAACTGACGGCAACAAACCTCACAGGAAAACCAGCTTCACTGACCATGAGGGATTAGGATAAAAAAGATGCACCATAATCATGCGATTATGATATAATCATATTGAGGTCTATGCTCACATATCGACCTCTCAATGTGTTCTTTTCCTCCTGTTGATTAAAATAATGTGATCTGTGAGCAGACACAGAGCGTGGACTGTTTTATAGATGTAGGACAGTTTGTTTGCTTAAGGAGAGTTTGTTGAGTTTGGGATCTTGTGATTAATATCAATTTGTGTGGGTGCATAAATGTTTATTATTATTGTGAAAACATTCTGCAAGTAACATTATTTTGACTCATAGGAATTAGCCATTCACCATAAACAATATTAAGAAAACACATTAATTGGCTGATTGTTTGGCACTACAACCCAATATATTGTGTAACAACCAAAACAAGCTTATCTGCCAACTTTGGACAAAATTAGCATGTATTTTACAGTGTTTCTCATAGAAATGCAGAATTCTGTCTAATTTGTGGAGAAAAACTGTCCCCAAAAGGACAGTGGAACACAGTGGAACTAAACAGCTCTGGGTAGTGTGGAAGAAAAACTGTTTCAGATGAAAGAGTGGAAGGTATTGGCAGTGCGTGTGTTTAGCCAAGCTCAGGCAGCTTTGCTTTCTAACTGAGCTAAGTAATCATGGTAATGCAGTCAAACAAGCGCAGTAGCATCTGGAGCGCAAGAGAACCTATTCATATATGAAGGACAGCTGTGAGCATCCTGCAAATTACAGTATATTCATATCTCTCTCTTTTTTTTTTTTCGATCAAGGACGAAGCAATCATGCACAGTAAAGTGCATCAAAGATGTGCATGTTAATTTTTTTTTTCATATATCAGTAATGACGTAACAGTAAATATAAATCAAAGTATTGATTTTCACATACCAGATTAATGTGTATCTTAAGGTTCAAAATAATACTGTTAATATACAGGAATCCAAAATATTGTACAAGATGATTATAGTTCTCTGGAGTTGTAATGTTATAGTACTTGACTGTTGCTTCTGTTTTCTTCACATTTGCTTAAAATTATGAGACAATAGAAACCTGTGTTCTTTTAACAGGATTTTCAAGGTTTTTTTCATTTAAATCATTTATAATGATGTAATTTGAAGGTGCAAATTAGTGGAGGAAAAGGAACATATGTGTTTGAAATAATACATTTTAAATCATTTGCTCAATATAGGTCACTAATCACTATGTAGCTATGATTCTTTCAAATTAATTACTGTTTGGCTTGTTACATCATTTATCTGAACTGCTGAACTATATATTAATTATTATGTAACATAAGAAGCACTGCACACTTAATTGTAATTACATGTTCAAATGTTCAAAAGCTCCCATTTAAAGAAACAATCTGTGTAATGTTAACTATTTACAATGACACTGAGTTGTATTCATCCTCAGGAGTGAGATACATAATACTAAAAAATGTCAAAACAATAATTCTTTTGTGTTTGTGCTGAGGCGATCCTGATTCCAGAGCAAATGTTTTCATGATGAGTTATCCTATCTGCAGTAAATTAAAAAATACCTTTAAAACACCTTTCTTCTTTAGAATAACATGGTTTTGAAGAGGCTGGCACTTTGAAACATCTTCAAAAAATCCCACCAAAACGCCTCAACACAGTTACTGTCATATTACTCTGAGTGAGAAACAGATGTGGAACTCAAACAGTATCTATTTCATTAGAATCCTTCTCATTCTGAGGAAATCAGACAGTCTTATCTCAGCCCTCAAAGTCTTTCATGGCTTAGATCTCCATTTGACCCCAACCTCAGAAGTAATGAATAAAACACACAGCAATGGCTACTGCTGTATTTTGAAAAACCTTCAGAACAAATAAATTCGCCAGTGCAGCTCAAGATGGAAGAGGTTTAAGAAATGTTTTGATGACACACAATGGTCTGTTGAGGTTCATGAGAAACATGATTTGGATTAATTAAATTTGGGTGCTTGTAAAAGCACCATGTTTCTACACCTCCAAGGTTTTCATTTTTATTTGAACATGATTTTTATCAGCCACATTCTTAGAGTTAAAAAATATCATTTGCCATCATTGGAAGAAACAAAGAAACAAAAACTATTTGTCTGCTTATAGTGTAAATCAGTAGTTCTCAACCGGTGGTTTGTTTTGCTTAAGGAAAATTACTAGTGCTAAATGCGAACAGAAAAATTCAGCTAAACATATAATCATAGTAAGGTTAGCAAAATCCATGAGCTCATATGTTTTTTTAACTTTAAACCGCATAAACACATTTCATTACACCAAATACACAAAATAATGTTCTTTTTAGCAGCATCATATGACCCCTTTAAAAGGGAGGAGAAAATGCTTCCCATATAATGTGTTTTGTTGTTGATGCCAAAGGCTGTGTGTCCAAGCAAACCTATTTTGGCTCAAACTCATCGGTAGGAGAAACTAGCCAAATTAGACAGATTGCATAACATCCTCGAGAACATGAACACATCTACACAAAACAAGATATGACCTAGAAAAAAATGAATGTTTCTGTTATAGCCGACTCTGTTTTACATAACAAATATGATGATTTTGACAGTTTGTTGGTAAAGAGTTGTCTCCGAAGGCAGTGACTGAATCTGCTTTGTCATATTTCCTCCATCATGGCCACATGGTTACACTCATCTGCCTTGAAATGACTTTTCCGGGAGTGCTTGTCCTGCATTCAGCCATCGCATTTGCCCAGAGCTCTGACACTTAAACGTCTTTCCATTAAAGCCTTTCCTGAGGAAAATGCAGTCAACAAATGTCTACTAAAAGAAATGTTTGAGTTTAATCATAATTGTTCTGTGAAAGCCAAATGTTTCCTCTTGTGTTCCTTTTTACATTGCATCATGCCAAGCGAAATAAATAAAATTGATTACAAAAAATAACTCTGACATTTATATGGTTATAAAAAAAACTATCTTACCTTAAAGTATTTTTTGTTTTTGTTTAGTCTTATTATTGTACCATGCTGTCTGATGCTGGAGGAATGCATGCAATAATTTCCCAGGATTTGATTGAACTGAGTGTTGTGAAAGATTATGCCATCAAAAACAATTCCTTTGCCATAGTAGGATTTCTTAACTCTCCTTCTCTTAAGTATCTAGTTCAGTTTATTTTAAAAAGTTTATTTTACTGCTCTAATTGATCTGTCATTCATAAATCAAGAGTCAGACATATGAGAAAAGCTAAATAAGATTTTATAATAAAGATTTCAGCTATTCAGATTCACATTCTAGCTTTTACTACACCAGTTTGTCTCTCAATACACACAAGACAGAAACAGATATTTATATGAACAGATTAAATGTCCTGATTTAGTCTCTGCAATGAAAAGCATAAAGAAATGCCAGCTCACTGTCATTTTGGCCTGTTTAAATCCCTCAAAGATTGAAATGTGCATGAAAATTGCCTGCAAATAATTGGATTTGACTGCAAGTCCACAGACTTTTCAACATTAATATGTGTTTCATACCTATACAGTCAAGAAGTCAATCAAAAATATAGTATAAACTATAGCCAGACCTCAGAACAACTGTATTGTTCTGGTGAATAAAGAATGGTTTACTGCAAATATGTAATAAAATGAAAACATATTTTAATTGAGGCTTATTGTTTGCAAAAGCAGATTATATATGTCTATAAACACACAAAATCCCTGAATCCACCTTCTGTTTTCAATACTTTTAATGTAGTGCAAATTCTCGTTTAGAGGAGATACCACAACTGGATATCCTTTCGAGAAAAAAAAATGAGATCGGCATCGCGAGACCTATCTAAAATTGAGTGATGAAAATCTGTTTATCATTTGATGAAATATACGGTACAAAACATCTACAGTATGAATGAATTGTCAGTTGAGCTCAGTCCTAATGGTGTTTCTTAAACAGATTGCAGTCTTTGATGCAAAGGTCATTAAAAAACAGCAAGTGCTGCTTTTCATTTGAGCTATTAATTAATGTGTGCCACTGTGTCTTAAAGGTTGCCTTGGTGGAAGAGTCAGTTTACCCTTTCCCAACAGTGGATGTGCCTGATCATGCTCATTACACTATTGGTGCTGTCATCCTTGCTGTTGGCATCACTGGCATGTTGGGAAACTTCCTGGTCATCTATGCATTCAGCAGGTGAGGGGGAAAAAAGAAGAAGATGAAGAAAAAAAAGAACAACACTTATTATGTAATCTACATTTTTTTTTATTGTTCATTTTCAAAAGAAGCCAAACTAGTCAGATGGATTGGTACTCAGCATCATTAGGCCTGTGCCATTTCTGCGTCACTAACTTTGAATTGACACATTTCCACAATAGATAACACTCTTCGTATTTGATTGGACGACAGCATTTAAAAAACACTGGAATTTTTGTTAGTTTGTGCTTGTCTTATGAACGTGATGTGAATTTTTGACTCATCTTCTTCTGGCGACTTTTTTCTTTTCACTTCACTCATTTTGACAGAAACAAGTGACTGAGTGAGTCATGGAATCATCTACTGAATAGGTTTGTTCAAAAACACTGATTCATTTAGGAACTCTCTGTGGAGTGACTGTCTGAGGGAGTGACTGTCTAAAGGAGTCATGAATCAGTCACTTAACCAATTCCTTCAAAAACACATTTGTTTAGGAACAAAATAAATGACTGAGTGAGTCATGAATAAGTCACTCAACCGATTCAGTAAAAAACACTGGTTCAGTCAGGAACTAAACTATTGTTTCAGCTTTGTCTTTGTTTGGAGCTATTTGCGTTGCACAGGGAGGCTAATATTCTCACAGACGTCATATAGCTAATATAATTTACCAAATGAAAGAGAAATTAACTACTGATTTTGTGTGTGTGTGTGTCTGTGTGTGTGTGTGTAGGAGCCGGACCCTGAGGACACCTGCCAACATGTTCATAATAAACCTTGCCAAAACAGACTTCCTCATGTGTGCCACCCAGGCGCCCATCTTTTTCACCACCAGCATGCACAAGAGATGGATCTTTGGGGAGAAAGGTACACATGTATGGTTACATGCATGGTTTCACTATATATATATATATATAAATCATCACAATTAAAAGAACCAAAGACTTAAACTACGTCAGTCTGTGTGCATTGAATTTATTTAATACACAAGTTTCACAATTTGAATTGAATTACTGAAATAAATGAACTTTTCCACGACATTCTAATTTATTGAGATGCACCTGTATATAGTCAGACTATTGGTGGAGACCAATAGATAAATTAAAAAGATAAATTAAAGATAAAGTTAAAATGAATTAAAATAAGACAAAACTAGCACTAAAATAAGCAAAAAAAACAACAAAATATCAAGATATTTTCAAAGATATCACCTCCACCTACAACTTTCTTGAAAAAGAATCTGGATATAAGAGGAAGTGTCATTTTTAAATGAATAAAATCAAATTTTTTAAGTTATGCCAAGCTCCTTATCCAGTAACTGCTGGAAAAGTCACTGTGTCTTTAAGTATTGTTGTGGACAGTGGGGAGCCATGGAGTGAAAAACGTTGAGAACCACTCAACGTTTTTCTGTACAGTAAATGTTCTGTACAGTAAATGTTCTGTAATCAATCCTGCCTGTAACAAAAAAAATCCCCTTTAAAACAACTTATTTGTCATAGCAGACAGCAAAAATCAATTTATTATGTAATTTCCACTCAAAGAAGTTTATTTAGCATGTTGAAGGCATCTGCTCTATTGACTTCCATTCAAACAGAACAGCCTCTGGTCTCCCTGTTGGGATCCTGATGCATTACGCTTTTCCAAGCGGAGCTTGAAGCCTCTGACCCAGTTTCATTCGGTGGAAACAGTTAAAAGATGTGCTTCTTGCTTCTGTCAGCTCTGACTGCACTACAAAACAAGGCACAAATATGACCATCGTTAATTCGATCATGACAACCGTGCGCTTGATCCCCCTGAAAGCTTTCTCAATCAATCAGATACAACTCACAAAAGTGCTCACTTCCAGGATTAACCTGAAAGCATAATCTACCTGACAAGGTGTGAGAGAAGAGTGAAGACATCCTGATGTGTGAGAGGATTATCTTCTATAACAGACGTCATTGTTTTGTAATTTATTAAAGTGCATGCCGTAAATGTGTTCTGAGAAAACAAGCACAAATTATCATAAATCAGATTGAATGCATTGCTGCTCATTCTGTTGTTTACATGTGCCTTGACAGCATAGAGGAAAGGGTGTGTGTGGATGTTGAGGAGGTGCCAGACTGTGTGTGAATCGAGTATAATGGTGGGAAATCATCTGTTTCTCGTCTCTCCACTGGTTCTTCTTCTGTTTGACCTGTTTTATTGCCAACATGATGAATTATGAGAAATAAACTTCAGACAGTCCCAAACTATCTCTCTCTCTCTGTATTTGTGTGAGTTTATTTGATGTAGAATCCACTTAGAACAGTAGCCTTACTAGGATACCATGATGTGCATTTGGATATGCGGGGTGAACAAAGTTCATTTAAAACAGTGGTTCTCAACCAGAGTGCTGGGGCCCACTAGAGGGCCTTAGCAATACTCAGTATTTCATCAGGTGGAAATGTATTTAATGTAAAAAATATTTATCCAGTAAATAGGGGGAACTTGAAGCCTTGGAGTCAAAAAGTTTGAGAACCACTGATTTTAAAAGAAATAAAATTCAAGTAAAAATAATTTTGCCATTTTAAAATGTATGAAATAATGCCACTGCAATGCAAATTAGTTCACCAATTTCCAATTCTGTGGCAATGCACTGTATTGTAACATTAAGCGGTCAGTTAACCTAAGCATGTCTACACACAAATCTGTTTAGCAACAGATGGAGATGGACAGCAGTGACCAGAAAGAAAAAACATTCATTGTAAGTTTTTCAGACCAGATTATTTAATGTCAGTCCTTAAATGGAACCAGCGGCAGTTTGTGTTCCTGCCAGCCAACAGTCTCCAGGCCTAAAAGCTAGTTCACACTGCCCCAACACATAGCAGCAAACACCAACATTTCAAATTTAGAATGTTTGGAAACATAAATGTTAGTTTCACACTGACCCAACAAACACCAGGGTAAACGCACTACTCCAACAAAACTGCTAGAATTTACCACAGAAATGTCAATTCTGTATAAATTGCTTGGTTACAGACTTAATTCTGTTCCTCCTGTCTCTCCAGGTTGTGAGTTGTATGCATTCTGTGGGGCTTTATTTGGCATCTGCTCCATGATCACGCTCATGGTCATCGCTGTGGATCGATACTTTGTGATCACGCGGCCGCTAGCCTCCATCGGTGTGTTGTCTCAGAAGAGAGCTCTGCTGATCCTTCTGATAGCTTGGGCTTATTCACTTGGCTGGAGCCTGCCACCCTTCTTTGGCTGGAGTAAGTGTAGTACATCTGTTGTTTTAACATTTTAAACCTATTAAACTTTGTGAAATGTTTTAATAGGAAAGTGTTCTTATTCTCTTCCCCCCATTCTTCTTTTAAAATGAATGCCACTTTTTTGATATTTTTATCTAACAGGCCTACAAGGTCATTCATACATGATTAAGTGTGGCCTGAAGGGATAGTTCACCCAAAAATTAAAATTATGTCATCATTTACGCACCCTCATGTTGTTCCAAAACTGTATGACTTTCTTTCTTCTGTGGTTGACTTTATTTGAACTCTTTGTTGTTATGTTGTGTTTATTGTTGTTTTTTGCTGTGTTGTGATGTGAAGAGCTCATCGTTTCACATTTATTGATTGTCACCGTTCTAAATATCTGAATGCATCATGTTGCCTTGCACTTTTAGCTTTTCTCAACAATTCCTTTTATACAGTGTAAGAGAAACAGGCATGTGCATATGGGCAATATTCATTCTCTTCCATTGCTCTTTCTAAAAGCATTTCTACAAACATGATTAATACAGAATAAGAAAAAGGGCACAATTGCAAAACTAGAAAACACAGTCATTCTTTGTAAAAAAAGACATACAGTGACCTGATTTACACATCCATCAAATAAATGCATGAATAGCACTGAATTAGATAACAAAATATCAAATGAAATGTTATTTATTTTAAGTCAGATGTCAACATGTTATGTGATGTCTGTGCATTAGCAGGTGATTAAGTGTGGTCCTGTGTTAATGGAGTTGAGTATACCTTTGATGCTCCTTTCACAAGATGCATCAGTCTTTTATAAGCTCAGATCTTTTGGGACAAGTACACTGAGCATTCTGGGTCATCCATGTGTGAGCACACGAGCATGTGAGTTGTTAGCCAATGGCTTTACAAACAGTGCGCTGTTGGACTCTGATCTGTATCGCATAAAGGTGGTCTCTGAGGACCAAGGCTTTTAGCTTAAGAGGGATAGACTGGTAAAGCCTGGTGCTTTTGGCTCTCCAGCACTTTCTATCTCTGGTTTACAGGCAACCTGCTCTTCACACGAAGGGTGTCTGTCTGCTTTAACAGTTCTGACAGCTTATATCTTCACCGCTGAACGTCACACCGACCTCAAACCTCAGAGAACCGATGATAACAGCACACATGCATGAAAGCCAGACTGTGATTGGTGGCAAATGAAATACTGTGATTATAGCCTATTCTAAAATATCCTCAGCTGTGTGTGCATTGGGTTGTATTTCACTGTGTTTGCCCAGCAGCCAGACAGTATTCTTAAATCCTTTTTCTTTGTGAGTTTGTTCCAGTTTTTACAATATTTCATTGGGTGTAAAACAGCTTAGCTGCTGGCTATCCTTCACTTCCCTCCACAAATTCTGTTATTTTGTGTTTTATTTGTCTCTGTCTGTCTGTCTCTCTCTGTTTTGCAGGTGCTTATGTTCCTTAAGGGCTGTTGACCTCTTGCACCTGGGATTATATGACCTTCACCCCCTCTGTGCGAGCTTACACTATGCTCCTCTTCACCTTTGTCTTCTTCATTCCTCTTATCGTCATCATCTACTGCTATTTCTTTATTTTCAGATCCATTCGCAGCACTAATGAGTGAGTTCGTCAATACAGATCTAACAGAACAGTATGAATTAATTAGCATCAGCAGTGTTCCAAAGCTGTTAAAATGTCTTTTGTTTTAAATATGTAAATTGTATTGGTGAAATGTGAGTACAATGTAACAAATGAAGTACTTAAACGCTTTCATTCAGCATTCAATTAATCTTGAGGTATGACCTATTGAAAATAGTTAAGCTTTTGATGGCTTTTTGAATAAACCAATGATAGGAAATTAGTGTTGTTTAACTGTTGCTTTTTTGTCTTTGGAAGAGCTGTGGGCAAAATTAATGGAGATAACAAGAGAGATTCAATTAGACGATTCCAACGGCTGAAAAATGAATGGAAGATGGCGAAAATTGCTCTTATTGTCATTCTCATGTATGTCATCTCCTGGTCTCCATATTCAACTGTGGCACTGACAGCCTTTGCTGGGTAAATAAATCCCAACCCTAACAACACAATATAATGTAACATAAAATATACACTACCATTCAAAAATGTGGTGTCAGTAAGATTGAGTTTTTTAGGAAATTATTACTTTTATTCTGCAAGGACGCATTAATTTGATCAAAAGTGACAGTAAATACATTTATAATGTTACAATAATGTTGCCGTGTTTTTTTTTTTTTTTTGGACATTGAAGAATCATGACAAAAAATGTATCATGGTTTTAACAAAAATATTTTGCAGCACAACTGTTTTTAACATTGATAATAATAATTAAAAACATGTTTATTGAGCAGCAAATCATCATATTAGAATGATTTCTGAAGGATCTGAAGACAGCTTTGCCATCAGGAATAAATAACATTAAAATATATTAAAATAGAAAACATTTTTTTTTAAATGTGTTTCACAATATTACTGTTTTACTGCATAATATAATATAATATAATATGTAATTTTATTGTTTACATTTTTTTTGCTTTTAAATATATTTAAAGGGGTCATATGATGCTGCTAAAAAGAACATTATTTTGTGTATTTGGTGTAATGAAATGTGTTTATGCGGTTTAAAGTAAAAAAAAACACATTATTTTCCACATACTGTACATTATTGTTTCTCCACAGCGAGAATAAAAGTTACGCTTTCTTTCTTTGCGTGAACATTTGGGGGCTTTATGCAAATCTTCCCACATAGTGAGGTAGGTATGTGGGGGCGTGTTCGAACGAGCCGTTTTAGGTAGGTGTGGCTAACTCTTAACTTTTATAAAGAATATCTCTTTGGATTTGAGACTTTAGTCTTTGCAACATTACAGATCTTCTTTATGCACCAAGAGCTTGTAACACTCTAAAGAGAAAGGAAAAAATGAAATCGCATCATATGACCCCTTTAACATATTTATGTCTTATTTATGACTTACGGTCATTATGTAGACTGCAAGTACCGCAAGTACCATACAGTAAAATATATACATTAATTAACATGTTAATTAATCTATACACTTATTTTCCATGTGTTTTTCAGGTATGCTGATATGCTCACACCATACATGAATTCAGTACCTGCTGTGATAGCCAAAGCTTCAGCAATCCACAATCCCATCATCTACGCCATCACACACCCCAAATACAGGTACTGGAGGGAGTCTAATTTTCTGAGTATCACTGATGTCAGTACAGTATATTTTTGAAACGAGACTGGTTTAGTTTTGACTCCCAAAGTGGTAAAACATTCTTGGTACTGTAAGTGGTCATGTTTGTCAAATGCAGAACATGGGTCAGAATTAAGATTACCCGGTCTTGCCCCATTAGGACTAAACACCCGAGGCAAATTGTGATTGTTTAATTTTTCCTAGTGTCTAGCTCACTGAGCCATTCAATCGCAAATTGATCAGAAACATGCATTGCTTCTGGGTTAAAGTGTGAAATTCCATTTTGATTGATTTCATTAACCTGAATATCCATTTTAGCATAAAGAGTCATTAATCCTGCACAGAGCATCCTGACGGCATGGTACCATGTGTAAGGCCTGCTGGGGTAAAAAGCAGATCTATTTGATTTGATTTTCTCCCACAACACTAAACCACATTTTCCTAAGCACATGTTTGTCATGCAATGACAAAAGGTTTGTTTTGATTTAGGTCTAAAATGTAATAATACTGTTTCAAATGTATTTGAATTATGTAGCTAACTTGAAGCTCTGAAATGATTGCATATATTCTGACACAAAATATTCTTATTTTGTCTATTAAAATTGCTGCCTTCAAAACAGGTTTCACTGCTACTGAATTAAAAACATATCTGTGTATATATTTTTAACAAGACTACACATTGACATTTCTTATACCAAATAGTGTTATTTTAGTATTATTTGTATATTATTGTAATATTTTCAAATATTTTAAATTAGCTTTTATTTTTATATTTTCATATTTTAGTTTAAATTTTTGTAATTTTGGGACATGCTTTTGTCATTTTTATTCATTTTTAAACTGTTAAACTTTACTTGTACTAGTTAGTTGCCAAGTGAACATTTCTAATGTTTGCTTAAGTTTGTTTAATGTTCAGTTTTTAATCAAATATTTATATTTTGTTTTCTTTCAGTTGCATTTTAATTACTGAAAACATTTGATTGTTGGTAACTGTTGATACCAATGAATAGATAAATCAATATGTCTACCAGTGACTTCTCATGAGTATTGATGTTGATATGATTATTATTTGACTGAACAGATTTGGATCATACTCTATGTACAGTAAATATGGATCCACCATGTCTACGGTGTCTCATGCCTGTATCTCATCTGTGTCTTTTTCAGGATGGCCATAGCGAAATACATTCCGTGTCTTCGTGTGCTGTTGTGCGTCCCCAAGCATGACCTTAACTCGTTCCATAGCAGCTTTATATCCACACGTCGCTCCACCGTCACAAGCCAGTCCTCTGATATGTCCGGACAGTTTTGCAGAACCAGCACCGGCAAGTCCCGGCTCTCCTCAGCCTCCGACAGTGAATCTGTGAGTGTGTGTGAGCCTGATGGATCTGTAGATTTGATGATGGGTCTTCTCATGGGCAAATGTGATTGTAATGGGTGCATTTTATGACCCGTTTCTACTCTTCAGGGCTGGACAGATACTGAGGCTGATCTCTTGAGCATGAGCTCCAGGCCTGCCAGCCGGCAGGTGTCTTGTGACATCAGCAAGGACACTGCGGAGATCCCAGACTTCAAATCTTGTAACTCATCCAGCTTCAAGTCTAAGCTCAAAAGCCATGACTCGGGCATCTTTGAAAAGGTGACCTCACAGGCTGAATGTATTACATATGTGGCAAGTATCAAAGGAGTGTAGCTTGTGTTACAAAAATGTGTTCATGCAGAATTGCTAATCCTGTCATCCTCTGTTGATCCTCATGTTGCTCTGTTAAACCATGGGCGTAGCTTGACATTTGATCTAGCCAGTCAATTTGGCCAGTCACAAATTTAAACCAAAGCCTATAGAATACCCAAGATGTGTCACTCATATGGTTATTAATGGGGGAATATGCAACGCTCAATATGGCCGCTCTATCGACGAAAGCCCTGCCTTTTGAATAAAAGAACCAATCGCTAATCGTTAAAATCATTGCGTCACTGCAGCTGCCATTAGAAGTCCTGGTTGCAATAGAAACAATCAGCGTTCTGAGACGCACGCTTAGGATTGCACACTGGCTGGTCTAGCCTGAATAATATGCTTTTTTAACGCTATTTTACCAAAAAAAAAAATATTTATGATACAGTTGTTGTCAGATTTCATTGGTGATTTATAATAAGGAAATTTAATCGTAAGCTTGGCGAACAGTTTTGGAGAATTTGATGTTTCTCCATTCAAAGAGATAGGAGCTGCACTTGCATGCCAGAGAGGCATTTCAAAGATGGCCACCGAGTGAAATGAGGGACATTGTTTTAAACACATTTTAGCTTTTCTATACTAAACCTACAAATTCACACTCAGTGTATTCAAGTGAATTTGTCATGGTAACCAGATATGTTACACTGTCTGTTTTTGCCACACTAAGCTTTCCAATAAACACATTGAAAATAATGTACTTTAAACATAGTTGTCAACACAATCTCAAAGTAGTCTTGTATTAAAGGGGTGGTTCACTGTTTTTTTTCTAGGCTTGATTGTGTTTATGGGGTGCAGTCTAACTTCACATAATTTACCTTTATTCCACACCGTTCTGTCCCTTCTCTGAGAAACGGGCTGATCTTTTCCTGTTTTTATGAAGCCCCGCCCTCAGAAATAGGCCTGGCAATATCTAAATGTCTCTGGCAGCAAACCACCGCTTCATCAAAGCGACCCAAAACCTTTAATGTGTTCCCCAGGTTACCGCTGGCTTTGGCCTCACCAAGCTGATCCCCAGTGGTTCTAAGAGAACAAATCAGTGCTGTCATTAACATTCAACACAAATATTATACAATCCTAAAGAACATTAATTATTAAAGGGGTGGTTCACTGGTTTTTTTTCTAGGCTTGATTGTGTTTATGGGTTGCAGTCTAACATGTGTTAATGCTTCGCTTTTAAAAAACGCATTCTTTTTCACATAATTTACCTTTATTCCACACCGCTCTGTCCCTTCTCTCAGAAACACCCTGATCATTTCTTTCTTTTATGAAGCCCCTCCCTCAGAAATAGGCGATGGGCTCTGATTGGTTAGCTAGCCCAGTGTGTTGTGATTGGCTAAACCGCCTCTAGTGCGCGTCTAAAGAGGATCGTGCAGAACCTGTGCAAGCAGGGCTTTTAATGTTAGGCCTATGTTTTTTGTTTGTTGTTGTCTCATACTTTTAGATATGCTGTTATTTGTAAATGCTACTGCTTATGTTAGGTTTTTATATTTGGTTTTATCCTGATTAAAGCTTTAATACAGTACGGCAACTGCACACCATGTATAACGCTTTTCATAGCTATGTGAAAATAAGTGTATAATTGTAACAGTTCATTATTGGAGCCGAGTTGAATGAGAGAGAGAGAGAGAGAGAGAGGGAGAGATGCAGAGCTTGTGCAGACTGCAGAGCAGGGGACGCGAGGAACAGTATTAAGAACTGCTGCTTTAGAACATTGATTTTGAATCATGTGAATCCATTAGAATCGTTAGAAGACAGAATCGCGATTCATATATGAACAGATTTTTATGTGCACCTCTAGTTTTCTCTTCCTCTTCTCTAAAGCAGCGCAGCATGGCCTCGCCCCCTTTGCTGCCTTTTCCCCAGGGTGGGGTTTATCTGGGTTTGTAACGTCACGAACCCGGGAAGCAACTTGTTGTAGTCCCTACCAGCAGTTTTTGTAGGCATTAAACTGCCAGAATTTTAAAAGACGATATCTCCGTTTGCATTGAACTTTCAGCTTCGTAACTTTGCAGATATTGTTTATGCTCAAACAGCAACATTACACACTAACTAACATTAAAAAAAGCGAAATCGCAATCAACCACCCCTTTAAGTGAATCAAGGAGTGTACTACTCACCCACTGCTTTAAAACAAACATCTGTTGGGCATGAATTAGGTTAAATGCACAATGGTAGGCACATACACACTTTATACTTTGTAAATATAACTGAAAATAGATAATAGATAAGCAGTTTCCAAAATCTATGTTTAGGTTTTGTTGTGGGTAAATGAAAAAACGTTCGGATGTAAATGATCCTTCTTCTAACATAAATGTAGAACACTGAGCTGCTACAATGGGTGCGTCCTGCAGATCACCTTTATGAGACTGTCTGAGTCCTGATCATCAAACACAACATCAGCATATATTTTTTTTGTTACATGCAGATTTGTCTGCATTTGGTGTACGTTGTAAAAAATGCTGCTTATCCATTTATGCCACACAACAGGCAAGCAGTATATAGGCTATTATCCGCCAAAATGCAGATTTGAGATTATGAGATTTTTATTTATTATTTATTTACAAAATAAGGATTAAAATTTATTAAAATAACTACATTATATGCATATTAACTTTTGAGTTGAATATATTTATTAAAATTTTTTTTTTTTTCTTTCTTTCAGTTGCTAGGCCATGCCCCACTGGCTCCCCTGCAAGCAACGCATATGTGTTGAAAATAGAAGAAGTAATTCAACAGATTGTTTTTGATATAATCAAAGTAGACAGTGGCCATCATGAACAATATGGACTATAGAAAAACAATCAGTCAAGTTTTATCAAGTTTTGGTTACACTAAAAAGTACAGGTGGTTTGAGCAACATGAGAATGAGTATGACTACAGAATGTTCATTTGTAAGTGAACTAAATAAGATTTAATGTACAGTCAGTTGGTTATTGTCACAAAACAAACCCCTTCAGGATAATACGAAATCACCCTGTTGGTGTTGGTTTTTGTTGTTGTTTTTTGTGATTATCATTTACATATTGCTTACAAAGGCACACTGTGCCATAAACTAATTCTCTAATGCTCACCAAGGCTTAATTAATTCAATCAAAATACAGTGAAAATAATAATAATATTATTATTAGTAATAATAATATGTTTTTATTTATATAGCGCCTTTCCAGTGCTCAAGGACACTTTACAGTAAAGATACAATTAGAAAAGAAAAACATCAGTATAATAAACAAAATACTTTGGTGAAATATTATTGCAATTAAAAAATATATATACATTTTAAAATATAATTTATTCCTGTGATGTTACATGATTCTTCAGAAATCATTCTGATGATTTGATGCTTAAGAAACATTTCATTATTATCTACATGAAGTTGTTGTGCTTAATATTTTTGGAGAAATATTTCTTTTCAGGATTCTTTGATGAATAGAGAGTTCAAAAGAACAGCATTTATTTGAAATAGAAATCTTTTGTAACATGATAAATGTCTCAATTTAATGTGTCCTTGCTGAGTAAAAGTATTGCTTTCTTTAAAAAACACTTTCTGACTCCAGACTTTCGAACAGTAGTGTATGTACCTGATTCTTATCCTGGCTCTCTCATTTCTGACCTAGAGTTCCCTTGATGTGGATGATGCCTCTGTGGTTGGACTCGTTCATCCGGACCGCACTAACCCTTTAGCTGTAAGTGTGAGTCTGTTTAAGTTCAGTATAAACCAATCAAGCTTTTGCAGGATCCTGTAGGTGGTATGGTTTGTAAAATTTGCTGACCTCAGGAACTTTTCTATCTGGTGTCACTGGCAGAACAACTCGCCCAGGCAATCAAATTTGTACATGCAAAATCCAAAAGCATATTCAAATTGCTAGAATGCTGTTTGATGAATCACAGTGTGCTGTTAAATTAGTTAAAGAATTTGAATTCTGATTGCAGAAGAAAAGCGTGCAATAAAATTACTGTTCCATTTTTCCATGAAATGCATTTTTCTGCAGGAGAAATATGTGCCTTTGAAAGAATAACCCTAATAATCATCTTTCATACATGAATGCTTATTAATTAAAGCGAGAATTGTGAATTATTAGAATCATGTTGAGCTTGTCTGCAGCAGTATTATCTGCAGGAAAAATCTGTTTTAATGCACAATAAATGCTGATAATTGACAATGGGTAAATTTAATCTATCAAAACTTTCTTCTGTGCTGTTTGCAGGCTGGTGACGGTACAGACATGTCAATTTCAAGAGGTGCGATTGGTCGGATTCCCAGTATTGTCATAACCTCTGAGTCTAGCTCTTTCCTGCCCTCGGTACTGCCCAGCTACAGAAGCAGCCGCTCAAGCGCGTCCAGTGCTGGGCCAAATCCACCCAGGAGAGACTCTCGTGGAGGAGTCCAGCAGGGGGCAGTGCATCTCTCCACTGCTGCTAAAACACCTGAATCTGCTCACTTAGACAACCCTTAGTGCTTATACCTCTTCACTCGCCATCTGAAACTTACCTTCAAGCTTTGTATTGGGGTTCAGTGTTTTTTGTGAGTTATCCTGCTCTGTGGTTTAGACCTTTAGTAAAGGGAACTTGAAATGAAGACAAAACCTGAGAGATTAATCAGTGCTCTGTATCACAGAAGGTAAAATATGAAAGTCAAACATTGATGTCTTTTACATGTGTAATACATTTTTATAATGACCTCAACTGTTACACACACAATGTCCAGCACCTTTGTTTCCCTCTATTTTAAGGAAATATTTAACAGACAGTGCTTTAAATCAGGCAAAGTTACTGCTCAATCCGCGGAGACTTGGATGGAAGGAGAGAAAGCATCTTATATTATTTTAGTCTGGTCATCAATGTCAAATGGCTTGCACAGGTAATATCAGCTTGTTTGTGTTTGTTTTAGTATTAAGCTTAACATTTTTGTTTCTTGTACATTATAAATGTAATTTTGAAAATTGTTTAGTTTTAACCTTCAGCATTTTTTATGATGCCGTTTCAACCATGAATCTGATAGTTATTTTACTATTTTCACTCAAAGTGAGACTCTACCTGAATGTTTTGTTTAACAGGATCATCTTAAAGGGGTCATATGATGCTGCTAAAAAGAACATTATTTTGTGTATTTGGTGTAATGAAATGTGTTTATGCGGTTTAAGGTTAAAAAAACACATTATTTTCCACATACTGTACATTATTGTTTCTCCTCTATGCCCCGCCTTTCTGAAACGCATCGATTTTTACAAAGCTCATCGTTCTGAAAACTTATACTGTCTTTTTATGCGTTGCGTTGCATCGCGCCTCGTAAACATAAAACCATGTCTGCATTTGTGATCAGAGAAATGACAAACAACAAGTGCTACTCTACACTGCTCAAAACTCGCGTTTGAATCATCAGTGGCAAATCCTTTAAATATAAAAAACTTACTTACAGTCTGTGAGTCAGAACAGCCGGCATTGTAGTCTACTCTCCCAGGATCAGTAAACAGTCCTCCATAAAATGTGCTGCACACATCTGAATATTTGGGTTGAAGTGTTCTGGAACAGTGTTGTAAATACAACTTAACCACTGATTTCTAGTCGTGTCCTCTTTTGGAAGACCAAAGTAGTTTCGCTTTCACAACGAAAGACACAGCGGGCTAGAGTGAGGAACGGCCAGCGGGCTGAGTGAGCGACAAACGGTGGGCTTAAGAATGGCGCAGCCGGTGGATTCGATGAAGGAGCGTCCGGCGGGCTTGCGGCAACCACGAGTCTGGACTCTGCTTCCTCCACGGTGAAAGCCGATCCGGCGATCCACAGCGCAAAGTTGTAGTATTTCCTCAGCAACCAGCACGGATCAGCTCCAGGCATGACGAAGCAGATATCGTCCTCTTTTGGAAGACCAAACAAAGTAGTTTCGCTTTCACAACGAAACACAGAGTCTTCACGACATGGCGGCGGCAACAACAAAACTACAGCGAGAATAAAAGTTACACCTTCATTCTTTGCGTGAACGTTTGGGCGGCGTTATGCAAATCTTCCCACATAGCGACGTAGACATGTGGGGGCGTGTTAGAACGAGCCGTTTTAGGTAGGCCTGGCTGTAACTCAATTGTGATGGTGGCTGCTCTTCTAGATAGTTCTGAAGACACGGTTTAGCAAAAAAACATTGTGGTGCTCTGCTCTTTAGAGTTATCTATTGTTAGCTCGTTCTTGAGTGGTTTGTTTGTAAAAAGGAATCATTTATTTGTCCAGATGACTACAGTCTGTGGACTGTTTATATTGTTAAGTATAATCTCAGATTGTATCAGAGCATATATTTGCTAATGTGTATCCGTTCAGATGAAAGACACCTTATAGCCTATGTACATGTATGTATCCGAAACCAAGGAGAACATTATTGTATATTTGTAATGCTCTTATGTGGTTGTCCCTGTTTATTTTTTTTAATAAACCTTCAGTTCTACTCATTGATTCTTTTCTTTATAGAATATGAAGAGCTCTTTCATAATCAAATTTGCAAGAATTGCGCAACTGCGCTCACAGCGACTCGATTTCGAATCCCGCCTCGAGGTCCTTTGCTGATCCCGCTCCCCTCTTTCCACCCCAATACTTTCCTGTCTTCTCTCCTCTGTCCTCTCAAAATAAAAGGCACAAAAAGTTTTTTTAATTTGCAAGAATTATTGTAATTTTTCCTTTATAAAATATATACTGTCAAGTGACATCACTGAAGTAAAAAAAAAAAAAAAAGCTGGTCTATTTATAAAGATGTTTCTCTAGCCTTCAGACATCGCCGTCCTCACCAACACTTGCTGTCGGTAATGATTTGACATCAGTTTTCTCAACCACAACTTTGAGGGTTTTTCATTTGCTTTTAGAGAATCACAGCAAAAGTTCCCTACATTGTCAGGATGAATGCTTCTGAGGATGAATGGGCTTTTTCATGAGAAGAAGCCCACTCTTAAACTCAATGAACGAGGAGGGATACAGACATAGAAGTTGTTTACTAGAAGTATTATTTTCTTTTTATGGTTCTGCAAGTAATTTTGAATTAATTGTGCCCAAAGGAAAAACACATCTGCACCCTACTGGCCACATGTTGAACTGCATGAGCCCACTTTTAAGTTCGTTGTCTCTTTACAAGGAAGGGAAGAGAAAAATTTAACAGTTCATGTAAACAGTTCTGATTAACAGTCAATAACATGGTGTGAAGAGGACAAACAAATACAGATTTTAAAAGAAAAGGGATCAGTAAGAATTTTTTTTTTAAATCTTTGATTCACCCAGGATGCATTAAACTGGTTAAACTGAAAAATTGAAAAGTGACAATAAAGACTTTTACATTGTTACACAAACATTTCTATTTCAAATAAATGCTGTTCTTTTGAATTTTCATATTCATCAAAGAAACTGGTCTTTCAAATTGTAATATTTCACAGTGATAATGTTTTTACTATTATTTTTGATCAAATAAAATGCAGCTGTGAGCATACGAGTCTTATTCAAAAACATTAACAAATCTTACCTTCCCCAAACGTCTGAACAATAGTGTGTATACCCTGGAATAGTCTAGAAATATTGGGCATAACATTTGCCAGCATGTGAGTGTAAAATATGTGGATTCCCATCTCAGTCAAGTCTTCTTTTAAAGGTACCTGGGAACATTATTCATGTAACCATGTCTGTGTGCACTGTGATTTGTGGATACAATGCTCTTACATTGGGTTGTTTCATTGCAACTATGACGCAAGTTGTCATTTCTAAACAATGCAGCATCTGCTTTTTCAGACAATGTCCTCCTGTGGGCAATGTGCCATTTGCCAATTCAGCAATGGCTCTTGAAAAAACACATGACATTACATTACAGCAAGAAATGTTTGCACAATTCTGCACAATATTCCATCATGGGTTGGAAAAGTAACAAAAGTATTTTTACGTTTTCTCTTTGAGGAAAAGTTTCTCATGTCTTAAAGTTTATATTAATTCATCTAGCATTGCGAATTTACATCAACGTATCAATATGATTCATGAAAAAAATCAGATTGTAAGGAATGTATGCTGTATCTGAACATGAAAAACCCACTGAATCACAAAAAATGTACACAAAATTATAATTATAAATTATGAATGATAATATTATGAGTCTTACAGAAGCAAAATCATAGACAAAAGACTATTAAAGTCAATGAAATTAAGCTAAGAACATTTAAAATATTTAACTGGTCTCCCCAGGCTGGGCAGGCTTTTTGGGGACTTTTCAGATGGTCAAACTGATATTCCAGTTTGCAGATCAGCTAAACCAGCAGAGAACCAATTTAGCTGGGAGACCAGCTAGACCAGTTTAAACCATCTAAGACCAGTTTAGGCTGGTTTAAGACACTTTTTTTTCTAGGTTTAACTCAAACAGCTGAAACACTTCATTTAAGTATTCCAAATACAGGCAGAACCCAAGGGCTGAGAATTAGGTTTAGTGAATTAAATATAGGGCCCTGCAGAATGTCTGATGGCTTTTGAGGCTTTTTATGGGTCAGATGTTAAGTTGACTCATTTTCAAAACAGTTCACAAGGACAACAGAGGGATGACTGTCTCTTTAATAATTCCTCTCTAATTAAAATCCCTCGCCCTTTGCCTACCCGTCCGTGTGAGAAATTACGAATCCTACTATGGAAAAAAGACTTTGCTCATTAATATTTATTAGGTCATGATGCGTTGCTTGGTAACCATACTAACACATCTATCACAAAGCTACTTAATATTCATGAGACAAACGCTCACCATGTGATGATTCGTTAATTCGCCAGGTGATTAGCTAACCGTCTGCATTTCAGCGAATCAGTGAGGCTCACTGGGGGAACGCCACATTCCATAATTAATATTCATGAGCTAATCCTTCAGCATAGTATGATTGGTCAATTTGCGTCAAGTGTGCTTAGGTACACCCGGGGTTCCAAGGATTTGGCGTGAGTGACAGAGCTCGCCTCTGGAGGAAACGGAGCGACTCCAAACCGCAAGGCTCGTGCTGTCAGTATAAAGCAACTTTTAGCATGCAATGTAGGCTGAAACAGGAGTTTGAGAAGTTGTTTGTCTTTAATGGTTTGTTGAATGGAAATGGAGGCAACAGGCTTGACACTGTTCTCGAGACGCTCAGTGGCTACAGTCGCGTGAAAACATTTTTAGGGCTTCTTGACTTTTCACATTCATCCATAGGCTACCTACCGATATATTACTATAAATATAATGTGAGTCTAAATATAGACTATTCTGCGGTCAGTGGCGTATCTGTTGTTTTGAATTTGTTGTCATGTGCATCATTGCATGTATCTGTTTTGGCTTCTGGCAACACTGATTCACTCTTTCTCTTTGAGGTGTTTTGTCTTGCTTGGTGTGTGTGGTTTTGCTTGGGACATTATTTTACATGTTTTGCATGTTTCTATCTAGTAAAAGAGGGATCAATGATATTTGTTAAGTCACTACTGTGCATGGTGAAAAAATGTAAATGTGTTTAGCTTAAAGCAATGACTGAGGTGGGATACATGTAATCAGGTGGCAAGTGCTGGATGCTGCTGCTGTCAGTTTTGTTGAGATTTTTTTTATTTTTTGTTTTCTTTGAAGGTCAATATTTTCTTGGGAAACCTTGGTGCAAACCATACAGTATGTCTGGTTAGAAAAGATACAGCGACTTGAATCAGAAAACACTTAAAAAAAACAAAAAAAACAAATTTTTACAATAATAGTATGTTGTCTTTGCCAAGGTTCATAATGACAAGCACTGTATCAGAGCAATGTCACACACTGTCCAGGATTGGCCCAATTGTTCTCTGAAATCCTGCCTATGAAGGCCTGATTGTTGAACATTCATGTACAGTATTACTTCAAATTCTTCCATTAACAAAGAGTGCTAAACTTAGCTGGAAACTAGTGGTCTCCCAAATTAGGCCGGGTGAACAGGCAGGTCCTTAGTGGTTATCTTCCCTCCGATGTCTCGGTGCGGACATTGTGATGTGCTAGTGCACAAGAGGTCCTCTTATCTCGGTTCTCTGAGAGCAATAAGAGCATATCAGGCTTTTCTCACTGCCACTCGTTCTTTGTTTAAAGCTGCTCATAAAGAACCTCCAGATGCCTCTGAATGCTTGGGATAAAAATATCTCATGTAGATGCCATTCAAGGTTTGTTTACAATAAAGAATAAGAGAAAATTACCTCTTACATTAATGATTACAGTGTCAATGGAATGTTTTAAATGTTAGTATGACTTTATAGTGATTGATTGCATCTAAAGTTAATCTATCCATGAAGTTACACTACCGTTCACTTCAAAAGTTTGGGGTCAGTAAGACATTTTAATGATTTAAAAAGAAGTCTCTTATGCTCACCAAGGCTGCATTTTATTTTATTAATAATACAGTAAAATCAATACTGTGAAGTATTATTACAATTTAAATAACTGTTTTCTATTTTGATATATTTTAAAATGTAATTTATTCCTGAGATTAGGGCTGCACGATAAATCGCATGCGATATTTAACGCGCATCTTATCAGTAAAGCTGGTTCTGTAATCAGCGGTAAATCTCCATCACCTGCGGGCTTTCACATTGAGCAGCATTAACTACACAGAGCCGTTGTTCACTGACGAGCTGCGCAAAAAATCGCGCGAATATGAACGTGGTTTTGCGCAGCTCGTCAGTGAACAGCGGCTCTGTGTAGTTAATGCTGCTCAATGTGAAAGCCCGCACGTGATGGAGATTTACCACTGATTACAGAACTAGCTTTACTGATAAGGTTCACTGACGAGCTGCGCAAAACCACGTTCATATTCGCGCGATTTTTTGCGCAGCTCGTCAGTGAACAACGGCTCTGTGTAGTTAATGCTGCTCAATGTGAAAGCCCGCACGTGATGGAGATTTACCACTGATTACAGAACTAGCTTTACTGATAAGATGCACGTTAAATATCGCATGCGATTTATCGTGCAGCCCTACCTGAGATGCAAAGCTGAATTTTCAGGAGCCATTACTTCGGAGTCTTCAGTGTCACATGATCCTTCAGAAATCATTCTAATATGCTGATTTGCTGCTCAAGAAACATTTCTTATTATGATGCTTAATATTTCGGTGGAAACTGTGATATTTTTTTAAAATCTTTTGTGACATTATAAATGCCCTTACTGTTATTTTTTTAATTAAAATTTTAATTTCTTTAAAGGGTCATATGATGCGATTTCAATTTTTCCTTTCTCTGATGCACGTTAAATATCGCATGCGATTTATCGTGCAGCCCTACCTGAGATGCAAAGCTGAATTTTCAGGAGCCATTACTTCTTGAACATTAAAGCATGTCAACATATTCTGTTACACCAAATACATAAAATAATGATCTTTAAAATAGCATCATATGACCCCTTTAAGTATATTGAATATATTACTGACCCGATAGTGTATGTTAAAATTTCAATGTATTTAGAGTGATGATAAAATTAATAAGCACACATTTAAACAGGAGACACAGTTCAATCCCAAAATGCCTTGTGAATGCATGAGATAAGCTTGCTTGTGTCCGTAGGGGCTGCCAATTAACCCTAATCTTTTGTTAACCGTTTTCAGAATCAGCCAGGTTGCACTTGCAATTGGGAATTGGAAATAGGAATTAAACCCATCTCTAACCCTAACCAAAACCTGCCCAGGACTCAGATAGATGAGGCACCCTTGAAGAAAGGAGTCTAGAAAAATCTTAAGAGGCGGCTATATTAGCCCTGTGAATCATGGGAGGCCTGGCATTCTGGGTGTCCCCTTACATGCCATATAAGTACCCCTTCCTCCCCCCTCCCCACAATGCCATAGTGCTATTGCTCTCGGCAGAGGGGCAGCTATTCTTAGGCTGTCTGTCAAGCTCATTTGAACAGGCAAGAGTCCTCTTCCTCTGGCTCATAGCTCTTCTGTGTTGCTCCAGTTATTTTGCATTAGTTGCAGTTTGGCTGGGCCTGAATTATTTGTTTTACGCTGTTACTTTGACCCTTTTGGCCTGCAGGATTTTTTTTTTTATCGGAGAGGTGTGAGTGTTACTTTCATTTTACACTTTTTTTTCCCTCCTTCTTCTTTCAGAGGCTGTTTGGCACGTGCCCCGCCCCCTCCAAATTCATTTTCCCCATTTGTTCTGAAATTCTGTTGCTTAAACAATACACAGGATTTTTTTGAACAATGAGTTCGTACACCGTTTCCCTCGCTGGACCTTCTCCTTGGGGCTTCCGGTTGCAAGGAGGCAAGGACTTCAACATGCCCCTCACCGTTTCTAGGGTAAGACCCCCAAATCTTGGCCAAAACAGACAGTGGTTCATTAGTTCAGCACCATTTACTCACATACAAATCAATGTAGATTGAGTCTAATCGACTTAATTGATGTTTTCATGAGATTTGTTTGAATACAAAGAATTTTAAATGTTTCACTCAAATTTTAATTCAATTCAATTCAATTCCAGTTCAGTTTAGATTTTCCAAACCTCACTCTCCAATTCACTCTCTTATTATGAGACTTAAAATATGATCCATCATTTCACTAAAGTGTGACTTGGTGATTTGTAGTTCCTTTGGTCATTCATTGTTATCTTGGTACTTGATCCTTTGCTGATCTGGTGCTGATCCAGAGTTGTTTGTTATGTATAGTAATGACGTTATTCATCATATGATGATAATGATTATGCTTCTCCTATATTATTGTGCTATATTATTATTATGCTATATCCTTCTTGATTTGGAAATTTGCATTGGGCATGTGCAGTTTGTGCCACAAAGAAGTGATTGGTATTTTGGTGTAAAGTTTGTGTATTGCCCTTCGGTGCTGTTAGATATTGTGTAATGGATTTTCTGAATAATTGTATTGTCTTTCTACAATACTGCTTTATTGAGGGATCCTGTAAATCAATATTTACAATGTAGTTGTACTGTATTGATCAAATGCATGCTGTGAGTTCATTGCACTCAAGTCGATTCATCCTTGTTCTGCTGTTATCCTTGCTTTTGACATGAAGTCATGATGACTAATGCTTCTCTTGAACAGCTTGTTCTGTGAAATTGTAGTTCGATATATACAAGGAATTCAGCATGAATGAGTGCAAAAGGGTGTTTATGAGGGCTTTATTTTGGCAGTATTGTAAGACAGGAAGGTCAAATATCACAGAAGGGTGAGTTCTCATTGTACTGTAACAATTATAGCTCTGCAAATGCACATAGTTGACCTAGTAGGAGAAACATTTTACTTCTTGAAAGCATAATGAAAACAAACCAGAGAACGATATATTGTTGGCATATGTATGTTTGACTATAAACGTATCTGTTTGTGTGATTGTGCTGGCGTGTATCTGTCAAATAAGAGCACAGTCCACATGCACATTCCTATTCTCAGATGTCTAGTGAGGACAGATTCACTGCTCCAATATGTTGCTGGCATTAGAGGGTCTTGAAAAAATAGATCCTCTTGTGTAAAAAAATGTCAGACAGTGATCGAGTGATCAAACGGTGGCAATACGTGCCACAAAGAGATGATGCACTGCCAGTTTGTCACCTCTGCTAACATTGTCTGCGGTCAGGAAGAATGTCTGTCCTGCCACTATCCTAGGTGGTCCATAGTGTTAGTCATATTATAGTGACGTATATACCCTCAACAGTATCGTAATGCACACTGGAATCTTCTGATGCTTTTCTAGGCATTTTATTTGCAACATTTGACAGCCATTTGGCCTCACTGTACTGGTTACTAAGAATATCTAAATCAAGAAGTGTGTGGCAGGTCTGTTTGTCTACAGGAAAAGACCAGTAGCACAGGGCCTAGTCAGTCACTGTAGAGTGACAGGTGGTACTCAATACATTTGTTCTGGTTGTCGGTTGGCTCAACAGGGGGCTTTTCTATAAAAGTACCTCACAGGTGTGCGGGCCTGCTGTAAAGGAGGCAAGAAGTGTTCTGTTATTATGTATTTAAATCAAGACGTAGATTTACATCTGCTGTGAGTATCACATTAGTAGGTCTGAGGAGGATCCATGTAACTTAAGAGGATGAATATTATTCACCAGCCCACAGGAGACAGACGGCCTGGGTGCTATTTACTGATCAGCCAGTGAGAATTCCAGTTCAGTGCTGGAGACTTTGCGTTGAGTGTTAAAACATGCAATAATGAACTGTTCTGGACCTGTTAATGGGCTGTTGCGATCGAAGAATAATTAATTAGCTATA
>NW_015633185.1:2099358-2099802 GCF_001515625.1 Sinocyclocheilus rhinocerous | reverse complement strand
ACACACACACACACACACACACAATTTTATATATATAATTTTTTTCAACTTCGATAATAATGAGAAATAGTTCTTAAGCACCGAATCAAAATATTACAATTCTTTCTGAAGTATCATGTGACATGAAGACAGGAGTATTGGCTGCTAAATTCTTTAAAAATATATAATATAATATAAAAGAGTTATTTTAAATTGTAATAATATTTCACAATATTAATGTTTTTACTGTATTTCCAATCAAATGTAGTCTTGGTAAGCATTTAAATATTTGACCGTTTAGTTTATAATATACTGGGGCTTCTTTTCAGTTTAATTTAATTATTATATATATAATTTAAATTCTAAATATAAGTATTATAAATCTATAATATAGTTCATTCTTAGGGTAAGAATATGTGACCCTGGACCACAAAACCAGTCTTAAGTCGCTGGGGTATATTTGTA
>NW_015633185.1:2098487-2099172 GCF_001515625.1 Sinocyclocheilus rhinocerous | reverse complement strand
TTGGCTCAACAGGGGGCTTTTCTATAAAAGTACCTCACAGGTGTGCGGGCCTGCTGTAAAGGAGGCAAGAAGTGTTCTGTTATTATGTATTTAAATCAAGACGTAGATTTACATCTGCTGTGAGTATCACATTAGTAGGTCTGAGGAAGATCCATGTAACTTAAGAGGATGAATATTATTCACCAACCCACAGGAGACAGACGGCCTGGGTGCTATTTACTGATCAGCCAGTCAGAATTCCAGTTCAGTTCCGGACACTTTGCTCTGAGTGTTAAAACATGCAATAATGAACTGTTCTGGACCTGTTAATGGGCTGTTGCGATCGAAGAATAATTAATTAGCTTACTGTATTTCCAATCAAATGTAGTCTTGGTAAGCATTTAAATATTTGACCGTTTAGTTTATAATATACTGGGGCTTCTTTTCAGTTTAATTTAATTATTATATATATAATTTAAATTCTAAATATAAGTATTATAAATCTATAATATAGTTCATTCTTAGGGTAAGAATATGTGACCCTGGACCACAAAACCAGTCTTAAGTCGCTGGGGTATATTTGTAGCAATAGCCAAAAATACATTGTGGGTCAAAACTATAGATTTTTCTTTTATGCCAAAACTCATTGTTTTGGCATTCAAAATATCCATGAAGATATTTTGTAAATTTCCTACCATAAATATAT
>NW_015633185.1:2048220-2098423 GCF_001515625.1 Sinocyclocheilus rhinocerous | reverse complement strand
TGTATACATCTCAATTTCGAAAAATTTACCCTTATGACTGGTTTTATGGTCCAGGGTCACATATGATTTTATATAGATTCCTTTTTTCAATCAATTCAATCATTTCTTTGTTTCTTTCTGACTGATTGACTGATTGACTGATTGATTGGAGTTTGTAATTTAGAAAAAAAAAAACACCATGAATCAGTATTGCAGATTGATGAGAAGTCTAGCTTTTGTTTGCATTATACTCTATTTTAGTGTAGAAATTTTTCCAATTTTTTTTGAGGAATTGTACTGACATATAACAGATGATACACAAGTATTTGCTAACTTTCTTTGGCTAATATACTGGACCTTCTGAATTGGGTGAAATATTGTTGGCAGATGCTTCTGTGTATGACTCCGAGTGCTCCTATTCAGCGCTAGGTGCTGAAATTAGGGTTTTTCTTGGCTGAGAGCAGCTCAGACTGTAACAGATGGCACACAGAAAGCATCAACTTGCAATTCAGTTCAAACTGAAAGCAGCAGATGAGGGATATAAATACCTCTGGGTGGTTTGGATGAAAAGGTACTGCTAAGGAAAATAATACTTTTATCTGGAGAATGCATTAGACAGTAATTAAGTAACAGCAACAAAGAGACATTGGCAAATGGCAGATACAGTTTTGGAAATTAGAAAAGGTCAGCTGAATGAAATTATCCCCAAAAAATTACAAAATAATTTATTTACTAAATTATACTAAATCTAGTCTATGAACTCACTAAATGCATTTAAACTATACATGTTTATTAAGTTTTTACTTTATGGAAACTACGAAATGTGTAATAATCAAACAGTTGCATTATTCATTATTCTACAGAAGTTGAGATCCAAGCTTTTTTAAGCTGTTGTGTTGTCACTAACATGTATAGAATAACACAGATGAGAAAATCATTTATCCTATTGAACTGAGTGGTGGTAGGAGTAAAAGGGGGTTGGGACGCCAATGTAAAAGAGGAAAGTTATGGGGGGTTATCCATCATATTATACTTACACTAATGTTCTGTGACATTTCATTTGATACTGTGGTGTCATTAGAAATGTGTTTGCCTCTGAAAAGATGTTACAGTTAAATGTCAACAGGGATCCACTCTTTAGGATCTGCCAAATAGTTTGAGGATGTTTCATCCATTGAAGGGCATTTGCTGCAGCCTAATATAAAACTCAGCATAGTGTTTTTGTGGGCTTTCTTGATGTAACCTAATGAACCAACTTGTGGAATAGTGTTTCACCTTTGTGAAATGATATTAGGGAGTTCAAATATGAATGTTTCAAATTAAGGGCTACTCTCATTCACATGGTATTCACTGAGCATCCAGTTAAAGCTTGTGAAGATCGAGTTTTATGGTTGGCTTGAATTTGATCTGCATTAATACTATCAGTGTGTTGGATTAATGACACAAATGTAGCTGTCTCTTCACTTGGACCACATTCAAAGTTGTTGTTTTTTTTAAGCTCTAGAAATAGGACAACACCCCTGGTGAGAGTGTTCCCAACAGTGTTGATTTTCATTGTGACTTTCCAGTGCTGGACTGCTTATATGACATCTCTCCACACGCCTGTTCTCTAATGAGCCGAGGGAAATTGTTCATTCCACTCAGTCTTCAGGAAGATTGATGCTGGCAGATGAACACAAACCTACTTAATTTTTAAAGCTGATTATTGCATTCTCTGTTCCCATGAGCTAGTTGAAAGAAAAAAGGGGCTACAGTAGCCTTTTCAGTCTTTCATGGTTACTTGTTTTTGTGTGTGCTGTACTTATCCACTGTATTTTTAAAATATTATATAATATATATTTTCACTGGCTCCATTGCAAATCATGTATATATGTTTTAACAACATACCAGTACCGTTCAATTTTTATAAAAAAATATCAGTTATTTAGCAAGGATGCATTCAGTTGATCATAATCGACAATAAAAAAAAACCTATAATGATTCAAATAAATGCTTTCATCAAAGAATCCTGATAAAGGTTTTATGGTTTCCACAAAAATATTAAGTAGCACATTTATAATGATATAATAAAGAAATGTTTCTTTAATAGACATGTTGATTTGCTTGATTTCTAAAGGATCATGTGACACTTAAGACTGGAGTAATGGCTGCTGAAAATTCAACTTTTCGTTATTTTAAATTGTAATAAAATTTTACAACTTTGCTGCTTAGACTGTATGTGTGATCAAATAAATGTAGCCTTGGTGAGAGACTTACAATTTTAAAAAAAATTGAATGGTAGTGCATATTATATGCATCAGAAAAATATGTTAATATTTTTCATTCAATGTTTTCTTTATAAAAACAATCTGCTATAAATATATTTTTTTTGAAAACAGTTGCATTCAGTGAAAAATTATTTGTTTGCAACAAGTGACAGGAGGTTTTGTTGATTGATTGATTTCTGTTTTTGCATCATCATGCTTAGACTATCGTGAAATGTCCTTTGTTCAAAATATTGCTTCACATAACTGTACAGTAAGCATCAAATATTTTCTGATTGGCTGATTTTGTGTCACATTGGACATTCTTCAGAGCAAGTTGTATGACCCTCAAATAGTTGTGTTAATAATGCTATTATATAATGCTAGTCCCTCTCAGATAGTCCCAAACCAGTAGGCAGCAAGTACCAGTCTTGGTGTTTGCCTTGAGAGCCTGAAGCTGGTGCTGCTGACAGGCAGAGCTGTTTTTAGATGGCTGCTGAAGGTCAAGTCAGTCCTGCTGGGGAAGACTCTAAGAGCTATAATATACCAACATCCACCAAAATGACACAATTCCGTCCAGCACTACAGAAATATTTGATGTTTTTAACCAAAGCTTGTTCTCAGATATTTCAACATGTTGGCTTTGATGTGCTGTGATAAACTCTGGGTCTTTTTCACATGTGTTTTATTCATTTGCTGTCGGGCAGGTTTACTCAGCTCTTATATGAGGGGTGCTACAGCAGGGGAGGATCAGATCACATTGCATTCATATGGTGTTGGATTCTTTTCGGTCTTGTTAGCATAAATGAGCCCATCTGGTTAAATACTCAGGCCTCAATCATGAGCGAGTACTGCTACTTCTGTCTTATGTAACTGATAAAGTCTTCACCATTTCAGATATTTTGACACCATGACTGTCAATTCAAATCATGATTGGTACAGATCTTATTGTGTTAACTTAGAAACTGCAGAGAACAAGGCTATACTAATTCAAATCCTAATTTAATTTCAGCTAAAAAATAGATTTTTTTCTTCTTCTGCAGAACACAAAAAATAAACATTCTGAAGGCTGTTTTCCAATACCATTCAAAAGCTTGGGGTCTTTTTGGGGTTGTGTTTCATGCGACACTGAAGAATGATAAAAATTCAGCTTTGCCATCACAGGAATTACAGCAGGGGAGGATCAGATCACATTGCATTCATATGGTGTTGGATTCTTTTCGGTCTTGTTAGCATAAATGAGCCCATCTGGTTAAATACTCAGGCCTCAATCATGAGCGAGTACTGCTACTTCTGTCTTATGTAACTGATAAAGTCTTCACCATTTCAGATATTTTGACACCATGACTGTCAATTCAAATCATGATTGGTACAGATCTTATTGTGTTAACTTAGAAACTGCAGAGAACAAGGCTATACTAATTCAAATCCTAATTTAATTTCAGCTAAAAAATAGATTTTTTTCTTCTTCTGCAGAACACAAAAAATAAACATTCTGAAGGCTGTTTTCCAATACCATTCAAAAGCTTGGGGTCTTTTTGGGGTTGTGTTTCATGCGACACTGAAGAATGATAAAAATTCAGCTTTGCCATCACAGGAATAATTACATTTATATTAAAATATATTACAATAGAAAACAGTTATTTAAAATAAAATAAAAATTAATTAATAAAAATACAAAATTACCAATCCCAAGCTTTTGAATGGTGAGTTTAAAATGATATTCCCTGAAGGAAAATAGTGGGACTTTATCCATTTTCTTGATTTTATCCATCAGGCATTGACTGGATTGTGGAAAGAGGAAAGATTACAATCATATTTTGCACTGGAGTGATGTGCAAAAGTAATCGTACAATAAGACCAGGAATGTTTACTAAGAAAGTATATAGGGTGCATTGTGATTTCATGTTGACATTTTATTTTTGCTTTACAGTCCATCTGTCTAGCCATCAAATGTCTCTCTCTAGTTTTCCCTGTGGCCTACTTTCCCCCCTGCGATTCACTTGACCCATAGAACAGCTCCTTTGTGTTGTTGTGAGTGAGCAGGAGATTTGAGCTGGCATATCAGCCACTCATTCATCCAGGCATCAATTGGAATGAGCTAGAATTGAGAGTTAATGCATGTTTCGTGTGCCAGGCGTGGTAATCCTCCCTTCAGTCTCTCCAAGCCTTTGTTTTCCCATGCTCCCTTCCTTTTCCTTTTGCCGTTAGTTGTGCTAACCCCGGCACAAAGCAACAGTACCGGTGCATTTACTAAAACAAGTAAATCTGAATTAAAAATGTTTTGCAAAACATCTTTATGCATATCTTTTTTTCTGCCAAGTTTTATATTATGTGGCCTAATATTCAACATAAATAATGAAGCCTTAAAGGGACGGATCACCCAAAAATGAAAATTCCAGCATCATTTACTTACCAATTATTATACATTATTGTTCCAAACCCGTATTAATGGGTTTCATTTTTGGGTGAAGTAACCCTTTTAATTCGTAGCACAGGTCAATTTATGAGGATGTCGCCCCCAGCACGTGAACATTACTATCACAGTGGCCTTTCTGAAGGTAGCAGGACACTCCCCTGCTAGATGTGGCAATTAGACTTGACGTTTATAGAGGAAAAAGACTCTTAAAACAACCCCTGCACTCTACCCATTCGCACAGATACAATTAGAGCAGCTGTCAAGCAGGAAAATGATGGCAATTGCTACCCACTGTGAGTAGTTATATATACAGAACACTTTTTTGAAAGGAGGAGGAAGAAGCCTGCCATTTAAAGCTATTTTGGACTTATCGTGGCCATTTAACTGTGAGCATAATCATTCCAATCTCGATTTAACCAAAGGCTGGACGTTAGATTCTGATTGATACCCAGACCGGCAGAGTTTTTTTTTTTTTTTTGCCAAACCTAGTGTGCCTTATTCTTACAGTCTTGTACCTCAATAAGCATATGAGACAGAGTTTAGTTATTTGTGAATTTGTTCCAGAGGATAGCAGCTCTCCAGTTGGGAGCTGCAGTTATATTGGGTTCATAAACATGGTCAGTGAACTTGAGCTTGTTAATTAATTTGAGAAAATGATTATCAAAAACTGTGCCACGGCAGTATGCAAGAAGGGCAAATACAATCTGTCATATTTGCCAATGAGTATGTGTGAAGTGCTTGGATATAATATAGATCATCCAGGTGTCGGATTTCATTGATCATGTTAAGCTCATCCACAGTGTGGACGTGACCACAGTAGTGGAAACACAGCTGTCACATACGTTACATTTTTAAAGATATTACACACAGTAGCCAGATACTTCAAGCTCTTCCTAACAACGGCACTGATTTATGAGATATTATGGACTGAATTATCAAGATGAGGTTGAATCTGCAGGCTTTTTCATGTTTTTTTTTTTTTTTGTGTGTAAAAATATTTGTAATGGTTAAACCTGATCAAATAAGATAAGTTCTACACTCTTATTGCAAGCTGAAAGCATAATCAAATTAACCAAAATATTTCGTAAGCAAACACTCAAGGGGTGCAATCAAAGATTCTGTGTTTGCCCACCAATTATCAGCTTTACATTAGTAACCAGATATCCTTGATGCATGATAGTTTTAATCTTTCTTTTATGCTGATTACTAGTTTATCTCTATATTATACATTTTCTCACCTTTGATGTAACTGGATGAGTCTGTAAAAAGTGAGAATAACAGCAGTAACAATAAATTTGTGGCCACATTTAATGTTGTACTGCTGATTTTTGTCTGCAAAATACGGTCATTTCAATAGAAATCCATGCAAATCCACAACGGGTTCAAGTTGGACATGTGATATTCGCTGCAGTGACCTACAGAAAGCTGATTGATTTGAAAGTGACTTCTGTGTAAACTGTGCTTCATACAGTACATCGCTCATGGCAATAAACAATGGACCTTTTTTGCTAACTCGACAGGACCTTAAGAAACAAAAGCATTCATCTATCCGCACATCCCTCCGATTTCTAAGCTAAGTGGAATTTGAATGCAGCTTCAAAAAAGAAATATTTGTGTCTTTGATGGTTAAGTTGCATAATTTTTGTATTTAAAAGTGTTTGTTTAAAAACGCTGTGGGAGAAATCACCCATTCACATGGCTAAATCTTTTCGAAGTCTTTTATCTTGTCTCATTTAATGTTGAATAGCTTTAATTTCAGACTAAATTTGGCCAGTTAATATGTATATGTTTGACCACTCAAATTAAAGAACTATAACTAACTGTTGTATAATGGGATTTATAAGTGCTCGTAGTTATAAAGAGTTGTTTTGTCTCAACAGTATTTTTCATTTTGTCATTTATTGTAGCCAGTGCATAATTATGTTGTTCGTAATGAAGGCTCAATCTAGGTACCACAGGCTTTCAAAGCTTCCCAGTAGTTAATGAGAATAAAATAGCAGACACTGATCAATGTCTGACACTGATCTAGATAATTGAAAACCAAATAATTATTATTATTACTGCTAAAGTTAATTCATAACAGAATTTCTAAAGATATGGGCATAAATATTGCATTACATTAGTTGTTTTGATTGTTCTATGTTGTGGCTTAGAGTGAAGCACTTTGGAGGGATAGTTCACCCAAAAATGGAAATTCTGTCATCATTTACTCACTCTCATGTTATTCCAAACCTGTATGACTTATTTTGAAGTATGTTTATAATCAAAATGTTTAGTCCCCATTGACTAAAATAAAAATTCTAAATTTTTCTCAAAATCGTCTTTTGTAGTTTCTAAGCTTTAGCAATCTTACTGCTTGGTAGGTTTTGGATAATTGACAACAAACGTCTTGGTTACTTATGTAATCCTCGTTCCCTGAAGGAGAGAAAGGAGACATTACATTGACACTTGGGAGCCCCAATCTCCTCTGAGCATTACAAGAAATGGCCAATGACAATTGGTGAGTGGAATTTGCATGCCAAGCCACTCCCCGTACATACGAGTATATAAGATGGCAGCATACATCCACTCATTCAGGTTTGTGCTAAGGAGCCGAGAATGCATCCCGGCATTCGTTGTAATGTTCACGGTTGAGGCTTGAGGGACGTGACGTCTCCATTCCCTCCTTAAGGAAACAAGGGTTACATATGTAACCAAGACGTTCCCTTTCAGTCAGTCACGTTCGACGTTACGTCGACACTGACGTTAGGGGTACCTATGGAAAGCGCCACAACCAGAACTGTGTAATGAAAATTGAAGGTGCAGGTGCTGACAAGCAAGTTTGTCAGGACAGATGCACCTCAATTCGTAACCTACCCAATGCCCCATAAGCCAGATCACATATCAAGTATACATTCTCACAATACTAGATTTCAGCAACCGTTGGGGTGCGGAGACACATCCAAAAAGGAATGTGAATAGTATGACTGGTTGCAGCACAGTCTAACAAACACAACAGGGACTGACAGTAAAAATGGTCCAGGGAAAGACGTGGGTTTACCCAGGGAAACCGTAACATCGAAGAACATACAGGATTATCAAGGGAATCTCATGTATGGCACCTAGTCCAGTAAAAGTGGTGACTAATGGAATGCAACCCAAGTACTGGAAATGGCAACAGACTCCTCTGCTGAGTCTGAATGCTGCAGGGTGCTGGAGGAAATCGACCAGTATTCACCAGACGGGGAACTTACTGGAAGAAGATAAGGTGCAAGTATACTAACCAGAGGAATGGCACTGCAAGCGAGACACCGAGCTGTTCCACCCTCAAATTACCTGTTCGTACCCAACACACGGGAGGAAACTGGCTCAACCCGGAGATTATAGAATTTTGCAAAGGTATTAGGTGTTAGGTATTAGGTGTCGCCCAGCTCTACAGATGTTCAGATGCACCAATGCCCAGGAGATGGCAACACTTCGAGTGGGATGAGCTCTCACACGGTGAGAGGAACACCAATCAACGAACAGACCCCACTTCAGAGCATAGGCCTGCCTGGTAGAGGGGGCCCTAGCCTGAGTGATAGTACCTATCACAGCCCGTGAGAGGCCAGTGAGGTCCGCCACTTCTCGTCCAGAAGCCAGACACGCAGGTTCAACTGATCGGGACGTGGGTGCCAAATAGTGCCCTGCTCCTGAGAAAGAAGGTCCTTCCTCATGGGGTATTCTCCAGGGAGGGGCTGTTGCGAGGAGCATGAGATCAGTCCAGGTGGGCTAATATGGTGCAACCAGCAGTACCTGCTCCTCGTTCTCGCTAATCTTGTATAGAGTCTGTGCAAGGAGGCACACTGGGGGAAAGATGTACTTGCGCAAACCCTGGGGCCAGCTGTGTGCCAGTGCATCCGTGCCGAGGGGGACCTCGGTCAGGGAGTAGAACAGATGGCAGTGGGAGGATTCCTGGGAAGCGAACACGTCCACCTGGGCTTCCCTAAATCGACTCCAAATCAGCCAGAACATCCTGGGGATGGAGTCTCCATTCTCCCGGAAGGGTAAGCTGTTAAGAGAGCGCATGAGGAGCCTCTGAAATTGCTTTAGAGGAACCGCCGTTTTCCCCCTGAACGAATTCAGGCAATTCAGCACCGACTGAGCATGCTCGTTCGTGAGACATGCTGTCATGTTGACAGAGTCAAGGCCACCAAATTCCAAGCAAGCGCCACCATAGGGACAAATCCTGACGTACCCATGGTGGGGCAGCAGAGGGGAGGAAGATGGCCCAACCCGGGAAGCGTGGCGTCCCGAAGTAGAGGCAGAGGAGAAGCTCTTAACCTTACTCCGTGGTTCCTGTGGGAAGGCAGCAAGGGAAGTGTGAGGAAGTGGAGCATCCTGCAACCGCAACCTCTTGAGTAGCAAAACAGTGTGCTGAGACTGAGTGACAGTGAGGAAGCAGAGCATCGTTCACAGACAGATCCCGACACATCTGACCCAGAGATGAAGGAAATTGCTCTTTCATTGAGAATGTGGGGGAACAAGCATCATTGGTGCTGAACGCCCCTGGCCCTCCCCCGGGGGTGGGAGCCCAGATGTTAGTGGCCCCAAAAGAGCTTCTCCTTCCATCTCTGGGTCGCCCGTCTCATGGGCGCTTCACGGGCTTCTGGGAAGTCTTAACAGCGCCCTAAGAAGCGGGCTGCACCCTCTTCCTGTGGGAAGTTCGACACCCCTGCTGAGGAGTTTCGTCCTTGGATTCTTGTCGGGGCGGAGCAGATGTTGACACCACAGGGGGGGCGCCCTTGGCGACGGGCAGACAAAGAACCAGATCTCGGTGGTTTGGCAACCGGAGTGTCCCGCCAAGGCAAGATGTGCTTAATGGCCTCCATCTGCTTCTGGACTGCCGAGAACTGCTGGGCAAAGTCCTCGACAGTGTCACCAAAGAGACCGTAGTTCTTGTTGATCGTTCTTTCTTGAAAACATACGAGAAAGGCACTTACGAAGCGATCGGCTCTGAAGCAAAAATCTGAATGAGTGGATGCACGCCGGCATCTTATATACCCGTATGTACAGGGAGTGGCTTTGCATTCAAATTCCACTCGCCACTTATCATTGGCTGTTGCTTGTAATGCTCAGAGGTGATTGGGGCTCTCAAGTGAGACCCCTAACATCAATGTCGACGTAATGTCGAACGTGACTGACTGAAAGGGAATTAACTTTGGGAACTAACTAATTTTGTATGTCTCCTGATGCTGTTTCAGACACATAATTCTCATTTTCTTGTTATGGCTGGTCTACTTCTCAGGCTCTTGAAATAGGCTTTGCAGTCTTGGCACTTCTGTCTAAATCCTTGGCTCACATGTGTATGCGTTCATTTATTCATTACAAATTCAAAACAGATGGAAATAAAAAAAAAAACAGAGTCAGTTCTTCTCAATGGGAGATTTACTAATAGTCACTGAGGAAAACATAACACGGTGTCAAAACTTCATAATCTAACCAAAAGAGATTAGAGAGAGAAACATGCACACATCTGAAATCAGCTTTATTCATTTTGCATTCACACTTTTTTTGTAAATGAGACAGTCCTTAGACATCTCCATGGCCGGCTCTCAGCCATGCACATTCAGGTTAAAGAGATGCTTCTGGCTCAAAACATAGCTGAACCCTCACCAGATTTAGAAGAAAAGAAACAGACTCTAAATCTTGATTACCTAGTATTATGGTACAGAGATGACACAATGCCACCCATCTGTGAAGCCTGAAGGTTTTCATGTATCTACTATATATAACAGAATACCAATGATGTTCTGAAACATGCTTTGTATGTCATGGAGGAAAAGAATTGACTCAAAATATTTTTTAAAAGTTGTCTGCATAAATGAACAATCTTTTAAAAGCAACAGTTTTCAGTTACCAGTTCCTGTAGAATTTTTTTTAATCAGTCAATCATCCAGTGATGTTAAGGATAGGTTTTGATGTCCTTATTTAAATTCTGAAATTCTCACTAAACTTTTCAAGAATGTTGTATTTAACCCCAAAATCAAATTAAATAAATAAATCTAAATTAGGTCAAATTAACCTTAATTTTAGTAACATTAAGAATTTTAAGTTTTTATTACATAAACATTTTCACACACAAATGTATAACCAGCTCATCGTCTAATCTTATTTAATCAAAAGTGCAGTATAAACAGTAATATTGTGTAATATCTCAGCTGAATTTTTTTATATGGCAAAGCTGAATTTTCAGCAGTCATTACTCCAGTCTTCAGTGTCAAATAATCCTTCAGAAATCATTCTAATATGCTGATTTGCTGCTCAAGAAACATTTCTTCTTATTATCAATGTTGAAAACAGTTGTGCTGATTAATATTTTTGTGGAAACCATGATACATTCATTTATTTATTTTGTAACATTATAAATGTCTTTACTGTCACTTTCAATCAATTTAATGCATCCTTTCTGAATAAAAGTATTAATTTGTTTCACAAAAATCTTTCTGACATCAAACCTTTGAACAGTAGTGTATATAACAAATTCTAAATTTATATAATTTCTATGGAAGATATAAAGGTATTAATGAATCTCACAAAGGCTGTTAAAACATACGAAATATGACCCGGACGTGTTCTTTGTTTCGTTTACATTATATACTTCATACACATTATTTCAGTCTTCGGATCTGTAGACTAAGCACGTGACTTTATTCTGCAAACCCAGTCTTATTTTTAGCAAGAGGAACACATTGTCTGTTCCAGCACTAAGCATGCATGTGTGCATAAGATTTCTTTGTGCACCCAGCTGTCATGGATTCAGAATTTGAATGTGGTTTTATCCTCCACTGATTTTATTGACCTTGTATCAAGCAAGCACCTGTAGATGACAGAGCCTTCCCTTTTTTTCAGTTTTATTCATACATCCAACCTACGTTATCAAATTATTAGCTTGTCTAAGTATTGTGTTTGCAGAAGTGCTGACCTGTCAGTATTTAATATAAAAGCTTGTTTGGTTTGTGGCAGATTACACCAGGGAGCAAGTCAGCCTCCAGCAACCTGATTCAGGGTGACATCATCGTGGCAATTGATGGGGTCAGCACAGAGGGGATGACACACCTGGAGGCCCAAAACAAGATCAAATCTGCCAACTTCAATCTGGCTCTCACCATGCAAAGGTACAGTGCATTGTTAGTGTTTTGGAGGTGTGTGTGTGTGTGTGTAACTGTTCAAAAGTTTGAGATCACTAAGATTTGTTTATTGTTTTTTAATGTTTTTGAAAGAAGTCTTTTATGCTCACCAAGACTGCATTTATTTGATCAAAAGTGCAGTCAGAACAGTAATATTGTGAAATATTATTACAATTTAAAATATCTGTCCTGATTGAAATGAGACAAGGAAGTTTTGCTGAAGGAAAACATCCCAGGATGATTCCCGTTTAGGTTTCTTCCATTCTGGTGAAAGTAATAAAATGATCTGCCATGTTTACACCATGTTTACACTGTGATGCTATTTAATCTGTCTTGGCGACCATAAATTTGTAACGCTCTGTATCTTCACTGACAACTCTGGGGCAGCCTAGTTTTTCTCATCCTCTTGTGTGGTCTGTCAATTCTGTAGCTACAAGCAAATGATTAATTTAAGTAATTATAGTGAATACAGATGATAGCGGGTCTCATGGGTTACTGTGATGTAGATGCTATTGTTGGCTCATTCACTGCAGTGTAATAAAAGCAGGCCTTGACTGTTCAGTGTAGTCAATCATGGGATTAATTTTTTATGAACCGTAAACAGACTGCAGCTTCATTATTTCACAAACATATGTGACCGAGATTTTATGTGGGTTCAGATGAGCTCTGTATGTGTTTAGCCAGGGAAAGGTCATGTGATTTTATTGCCTTCATGTTAGTCGAAAAAGAAGACATAAAGAGTGTTATGACACATCTGACAACTCGCTGGTTTTATCAGATCAGACTGGCTGCTGATTCATGTTACTCATTTTCAGCATTACTAGACAAGCGTCCTATAGCCAAGCATCCACACATTTAAAAATCTCTTCAAAACAGACAATGAATATCATGCACTCAGAAGCTGCAGCTTCTAGAATCTTTCTTCACAGCCTCTGGCGAGTGTCCATTCATCCCTTGGCAACCTCATACACCAATTAACTTGATAAGCTATTTTCTTTTTGCCTTGTGCTCCAACTCAAGGCTGCCCAGCACTGACACAGCATAGCTTTAAACAAGGTTACATTCACACTGCAGTTGATCTGGATCACTTTCTTATTCTCATATGGATATGATTTTCGAACTTTTCAGTTAGATCGGAATTCATGCAACTTTATTTACATTCATTTAACTAGCTCTGTATTCATCTTAATTGTATGCTAGATTTACCAATTAAATTAATGCATGAATTGCACTGCGGGAAGTATTACACTGAAAGGTAATAAATAAAGGGGGAAAAGCATTTAAAAAACATATTGATGCACTTTAAGTGTAAAAATATATGCTACCATTCAGTAAGTTTTCTAAAGGAATTAATACTTTTATTCAGCATGCATTCAGGATGCATTTTAAATAGATGCTGTTTTTCTCATCACTTTCACACTTTATATTCATCAAAGAATCCAAAAGAAAAAAGTTCAGTTTCCTCAAATATGTTAATATTTTTGAAAAAGTAATTGATAATGTTTCTTGAGCACCAAATCGACATATCAGAATGATTTCTGAAGGACCATGTTACTCTAAAGGCTGAAATAATGGAAATAAATTATATTTTAAAATGCAAATAGAAAAAAATAATTTAAATTGATAATATTTCACAGTATTACTGTTTTTACTGTATTTTTAATCAAATAAATGTAGCCTTGTTAAGCATATAAGACTTAAAGTCAGAAATTGACGTAAGTGTTTAAAATCTTATCGATCCCAAACTTTAAAGGGGTCATGAACTGAGAAATCAAAATTCCCTTGATCTTTTGACATATACGAGGTCATTGTACTATAAAAAAAACATCCTGTAAATTTCAGAAACTTTCTTGTTTATATTGAAGCCAAAATGACAGGTTGTGGAATGTGCCACTTTATGACGTAATAGTGTGGCTAAACACCGCCTCCACAGAATATGATCAACGCCTGCTTCTACATCACTGCCTGTTTAGCCCCGCCCACCAATTCACGTACGCAGGCAGAGAGGCAGATGCAGGTTGATAAAGATGATTTAGTTAGGACGATTCCAAGGGCCAGACGAGGGAGAGGGGGCCCGGAATGTGATTTTTACCGAGGGGGACCCATGCAGAACGCAATTGCGGAGGGGTCCCGAGTCAATATGCTGTTCAGGGGGCTCAGACACTATAACGGCGCCCCTGGTAGTGTATATATTGATGCCAAATAATGTTTTTCACTTGCTTTAAACATTGGCAGTAGAAACTAAAATGTTAATTCTAATGCATGGAAGACTGGAAGAAGTTCTAATATCTTATTTCAAGTAACAAAATATGATATCATATTACATTATGAAATGTGTTGATGGTGTTATGATGAACATGACAGGCTAGATGTGTGTTACGTGATTGTTTAGACAGTGTCTGGCATGGGCCACATTTAAAATATCATGTAAACAGCTTCATATGTTAACAGCATCAGATTTGAGCAAAAAAAAGTCATAATTGGGACACATTGAAGGCTCTTGGGTAAAGTGATCAACTAATCAAAAGAGTGGATTAAAGGATATCTGTCATTTATTCTAGGCATGTAGTACAAATATCAATTATCAATAGATGAAGCTTCAGATTACTAAGAAAAATCTATTTTTTCATTTATTTGTAGCTTTCTGTGTTGTTTGATGTGTGACCCATTCAGAGGGAGTGGCATGCTTGGGTTAGTGTATCTCCCTCATGGACCATATCTGCACCAGTCATCTGTGAGATACATGAAATCTATGAGTTCGTAAAAACATCCTTGATCTCTCCAGTGCAGGTTACAATTCTGATGTGTCTTAGTCAGGTTTAGTGTTAGTTCACTTTATCATGAGCAAAACCCCAAAAACGGCATGTTCACCTTTATGTCCCCTCTTTGAGCATACCTGCAGGGATTACACTGGACTATCCTTCCTTTGCTTTAACACTCTTAATAGATCCCAGAGTTCCCTCTGCAAGGGTTGTTGTTGTTATAAAGTAGACACGTAGGGTGATATAGACTTTAACACTTGTCAAGATACGTTATTTACTTTGTCGTCAACCTCAACTGTGTTCAAGAACTTCTCTTGTGTCAATTGTTCTTTTTGCACAAATTTTCAAACAATGTGCACTATAAAGTATGTTAGTTTTTTCTCTTTTCTCTTTTTAACTTTTGTGTACAAGGCAAGTAATGTTTTGATTTTTGTTCTTCTGAAAAGGTTCAATTTGGCACAAAGTCTGTTTGGACAAAAGCATTTTTCTGATAGCTGCAAAAAAAGAAAAGAAAAAAAAAGCTTCTACTGTGGATTTTTGCCACAAGATTGTATATGGCTGCATCATGTATCTAGAACTGTGCGTGAGATGTTTATAGTTCACCACTGGACATTGCAATTTTGCCATAAAAGATGTGATCCAGACAGTCTGTCTTTTACTTCAAATGTTTACTCAATTTTATCACAGGTCAAAGCGACCCACTCCAGTTCCCATGACAACACCAAGGATTGACTCCCCTATGCCTGTGATCCCCCATCAGAAGGTCTGTCACACGTTACTCATGCACCACTCACTGGCATGCATTCTACATACATCTGCACACAGTATATGTCTATGCATTCAGATATTTTAAGTCCATATTGAATGTCCACATTACATTCCACATGAATGTTCATGAAATGTCAGAATTAGAGAAAGTATAATTTAGGCCTCAGAGCAAGCTTCAGCTGAAGTCCACAGTTAAAAGGGGATTTTTTTTTATAGGATTATGTTAAAGATTCTTTTTAGAGGGTAAGATAATAGATTCTGGTCTTTGGTTCTCCCTCAATTCAGGATGCCTTTATTCCACATCATTGCATTCTGTTTTTATTCACAATTTGTACAGTGTCCCAACTTTTTTGGAATCGGGTTTGTATGATATGATAATATACAAATGTTCTGCTCTATGTAAAAAGCCTTATGATGCCCCCTGCTGGTTTTCACTTTGCATACTCAGCAAAAAGTTAACAGCATTGTTAATGTAATGCGGTTAACAATTAGTTTGGCATTTCATTAAAAATATTGTGTTAGTCACACAAAAGAAAAGCTCGTAAAGCCTCTGTTTCAAAACCCTGATTAGTACATACACTATCATTCAAAAACATACTTACTCAGCAAAGATGCAATAAATTATCAAAAGTGACAGTGAAGACATTTGTACAATTTCATAGTTGATCACGGATTCCACAAAAATATTAAGCAGCACAACTGTTTTCAACATTGATGATAATAAGAAATGTTTCTTGAGCATCAAATCAGCAAATTAGAATAATTTCCGGAGGATCATGTGACACTGAAGACTGGAGTAATGGCTGCTGAAAATGCAGCTTTTCCATCAAAATAAATTACATTTTAAATGTATAATAAAATAAGAAACAGTTGCTTTAAATTGTAATAACATTTTCAGTATTTACTGTGTTTTGATCAAATAAATACAGTCTTGGTGAGCAAGATGTCTTAAGAGACTTAAAAAAATCTATAAAACTGATCTTTTTGAATGGTAGTGTACAAACTCATATTATGTTTAAGAATGTAAAGAATAAGTTGTTTCATCAAAAAATTAGCCATTTCCCACCTTCATGTGGTTACAAATCAATATGATCAGACTTTCTTCTGTTTCAACAAAAAGGAGGTATTTTTTTTTAAATGTCCTTCCTGTTCTTCAGTTTAATGAATACAAAATATGAGCTATAAAACTTTAAAATAAACATTCTGCGAAAAAATAATAAAATGTTTTTCAAACAACACAAGGGTGCATACTGTAAATTATGACTGAATTACTTTTTTTGGGGGGTGAACTATTCCTTTAGCTTTCAGTAAAACATCAAGTCATCAGTTTTCAAATTAATTTACACAGTTTACGTAGTGTGAACAGTTAAATTGTTATCATTCTAAGCTTTCCTCTGACCAGCTCCTTCTGTTCTTTCTTTCTCAACACTGTCCACACACATGCACGTTCCCCTTTAAGGAACAGCCTTTGCAAATGAATGGGACCCTCTCAACTTCTGCTGAGACAAACTCTAGCTACTCAAGCAAGCACACCAACCAGTCCTATAGCACTGTGGTGAGCAGTAGCGGAGAAGCTTCTGTTCCTGCTCAAAGCCATTTAGCTGCTCCGAGGGACAAATCCACCTCCGGGCAAAAAAGCCAGCAGTATAACTCCCCCATCAGTCTGTACTCTGCAGAGACATTGCGAGAGATGGTCATGCTGCAAGAGAGGGTTAAGAGCTCGGGGTCAGGCATGCCTAGTTGGTATGTAATCATAGATCTGACGCTAGCAGCCGGGTGCGGTAAACCTTAACCAATCCTATTTAAGAAATATAGTGTTTATTGCTAAATTAACAGTTTAGAATTTCTAAAAGAGGTTAGAATTAGTGGGTCAGTTATAGTTCAGCCCCACCTGGTTGCTAACGTTGCTCTTGACAGAAGAATGACAGCAGCCATGCAACATTCAGAAAAGAGAGGTTACGTCTGTTACATTGACCCTATCCCCCACTGGCGTTAGCAGGCCAGAGGAGGATCTAGTTAAAGCTTCAAGCCTCTGAAGGAATGTGCAAGAGAAATTTGTGCTGAGGCTTCAGTTGGAAGCGGCCCTCTTTCAGGTACAGTGATCATGTAATACCAGATAATGCATCCACCAGAGGAGTTAGATTGAAAAAATTAGCTGTCAAAATGGAAAATACAATACCGTTCAAAATTCTGGGGTCAGTAAGATTTGTTTTTTGTTTTTTGGAAGAAATTAATACCTATTAATTATATTTAGCAAGGATGCATTAAATTGATCAAAAGTAACTGTAAAGACATGTATAATGTTACAAAAGATTTCTATAAAAAAAAAATGCAGTTCTTTTGAACTTTCTATTTATCAATGAATCCTGAAAAAAATGTATTATGGTTTCCACAAATATATTAAGCTGCACAACTGTTTTGATAATAGTAAGACACTGGTGATGATAATAATAAGAAATTTTCACCAAAATATCATATCAGAATGATTTCTGAAGGATCATGTGACACTAAAGACTGGAGAAATGGCTGCTGAAAATTCAGTTTTACCATCATAGGAATAAATTACATTTTAAAATATATTAAAATAGAAAACAGTTATTTTAAATTGTAATAATATTTCAAAATTTTTCTGTATTTCTGATCAAATGAATGCAGCCTTGGTAAGCATAAGAGACTTTTTTTCAAAAACATTTAAAAATCAGACAAACTTTTGAAAACAGACCCTAGATTTGTATCTGCATAAATTCATGTTCTGATAAGCAAAGCAAGCTGTTGTATTGAGACATTAAATGCACCATATCACTTTCCCAGTTTGACAGTTTCACTTCTGTGTTTTAACCTCAAAGCAATGCACTTTGGCAGTACTGTGGTGGATTAGGTAAATGGACGACAATGTCCTGTACCCCTCTCCGTTTACTCACTTCCTCATATGCGGTGAAAAGGGTCTTAGCGTGTGCCTCAGCACAGAGGAAATCTCAGGCCATCCAGTGGTACGGATAGAGACGGGTGAGAAAGCACCTGTCGCAGCTCTCCCTATAAAAGGTCATGGAATTTCAGGGTTCAGTTTCCTAACTACACTGATACAACCCCCCCTCACTCCCTCCTGTCACATCTTTGCAGGGAGGCACTCTTATGAAAATGTATTTCTCTTTTGCCAGTTGTGGTCAGTGACACATCTTTCGCCTTCAGTTATTTATTTATTTGCCTCTTTGAAAGGCGACTCGCTACTATGTGCACAAACACGTCATTTCACTCATGCCAAACACACACACATTGGTGTGTAATTTCTGTGCCACAAGCAGAATTTGTCTATTTGAGCAGCCCGACTGGGTCAATGTTGGGTCAACCAGTGGCTTGAGTTTAGGGCAGGACATCCTGTGGAAGACAGGAAGTGTTTGAGCAGGCATTATTTGTACAATTCTGAAATTACACACTGCACCTTGAAAATCTGATGAGATTCCTCATCTTGATGAACTTTCACTGGCACAACCAGTGTTAAGTTTATGTGAGTTGCTAACCAATGCCCTTGTTTCTGTTTCCTTTCGCCCATTGTAGGTTATTACCAACAGTCCTGCCAAGTTAGTAACAGCCTCCTGGCATAACGTTGTAGTGCTCTGTGTGGTATACGTGCATGGAATTGTTTGGAACTGCCTTTGTGGTATAAAATGTGGTTCGTGAGATTTGTCATCCTGTGCAATCACAGCTTGCTTTAATGATGTACTAATGCTTAATGTAAACCTATACTACAACACAGAGAAGCGTATCAGAATCTTTGGAATATGTACTTATGAGAATCCCAGTTGGCACTGTGCTACAGTGTGTGTTTTAAGAGACTCGAGAGGTTTGCTTGCTGAACTCATGTTAAGCTTTGAGAATATGTTTGGCATAATTTTATTGGTCCTCGTTAGGCACTTCTCAGTTAGTATACTCATAGTGTTTGGGTTGGGAATCAAGAACTGTTTCTTATGCTGCGTTCACACCATGTCGTAATTACCACATTTACTAGATGACAACCCGGGACTATAAGTTGTGTACACTACTAACGGCAAAATTAATGTGTGTCATTTCAGTAATCAATAGATAAAACCACAATATAACAATTAAAAGTCATTAATCAAATGCCGTAATAATAATAATTATAGTTTATAGTTAATTATTTAGTGGGATATTGGTTATTTAACTCTTTGATAGCTACATTAAATTGTATTTTATCTCTTTTATTTTCCGATTATTCATGCATTATTAAGACATTAACAATAATCAGTTATAGGAATTATTAAACAGAATTATTCTGAAATAATTGCATAACTATTTTACTGCTGAAGCCCTTGCTATTTTGAGCGTTTCTGCACGATGATGTGGTGGTCATGTGGTACAAGTTGTAAGAGTAAAAGTCTTAACTACTGTAATTCCAACATGCCATGAATGCACCTTTATTCACAATTGAATTCCATTTGTTTAAAAAAAAAAAAAAAAAACATAATTAAATGATGTCCAGTTCTGTTAACAGTTCTTGCACATGTATGCGTTACTGTACTGAACAATCTTTTCTAAGAATTGTTAAACATTTATTAATTTATTCAAATCATCTTGGCATCCTTTTTTTTTTCTCCAATATTTATTTTTTGAAATTACTAAAAGAATCACTAAAAGAGCCGTTAAGGAACTGGAACGGTTAAGAGGAATTAGAATCAGGAATTAAAATTCTAGCTGATTCCCATCCCTGTTTAGTATATTATGTTGTTCTGCTTCCTGTAGTTATACATACAATAAGTAATTGTATGTGTTGTGTGCAGTAGTAAGTTTTTGCTGTGTGAAGCGTGTTTTTGATGTCTTGTTTCTGCCTTAAAAATTATACTGAGCCTTTTATATATTTATTTACCTATTTAATTATTATCATATTATGGTTTAACTCATTTTGTCTCACCTGTAACACTTTCCATCATGAATTTCCATGCTGGTGCAGAATTGGTCGACCAGCATGGTTTTTCTGGTGGTTAATCTAATCAAGAAGCTTTGTTGAAATACCAGCACGCCGGCATCCAGAACACAACATATGCTTATATTATCAACTGGGTTCTTACCTTTCCCTCCCAATTCACTGTTCACATACTCTTCATCTCACTCTCTCTGTCTAACCTCCCTGTTATCTCTCTTGTCTCTCTTCTACCCATACTCATCCCTTATCACCACTCCCTCACTTGTACAGCAAAGAATACTTACCTAGCTTCAACCCAATAGCTCTGAAGGACACTGCACTCTCCACCAACAAACCCATTGAGGTGAAGGGGCCTGGAGGCAAGGCCACCATCATCCATGCGCAGTACAACACCCCCATCAGCATGTACTCCCAGGATGCTATTATGGATGCCATTGCTGGCCAGTCCCAGGCCAGGGGTAGCGAGCTGTCTGGGTAAGACCTGTCGCACCTAACTGTGTCTTCTCCCTCCTCTCATGAATTGCATGACACACGTTTGCCATAATGCCTGTCAAACAGCCACGCTTGTCTCGGCCAGTGCTATCTGCTAATGCTCAAGAGGCTAAAGACTTCCCAAGGATGTCTGATCATAGTCTGGATATAGTCTTACTCTTCCTCGGTTTCACAGTATTGATCTGATGATGATGTAAATCGAAGGTTTTCGAAGTCTTCAGTGGTAGCATATGTTATGTTGAGTTTCTGTGGATCCAGCTGGATTTTTGTGTGGTTTTCAAATGGGAATGATGATGGGAATGCTCAGTTGCACAAGTTAGGGATCGTGGTTTATGGGTGAACTACCTTTCAAAAGTTTCGGGTCAATTGTTTTTAAAGAAATTATTATTATTTTAGAAAGGGCGCATTTAATTGATCAGAAGTGACAGTAAAGACATTTAAAATGTTACAAAAGGTTTCTATTTCGATGATCTTTCTATTAAAGATTTCTATTTCTATTATAATTGCTTTTCATTTGAACTCTATTCATCGAAGAATCCTAAAAATCATAGTTTCCACAAAAATATTAAGCAGCACAACTGTTTTCAATATTGATAATAATAAAAAATGTTTCTTGAGCAGCACATTATCAGATTAGAATGATTTCTGAAGGATCATGTAATGATCTGTGTATTTGTATATGATGCTGAAAATTCAGTTTTGCCATCTCAGGAAAAAATTATATTTTAAAATGTTAAAATATAAAAAATTGTAATAATATTTTACAATATTACTGTTTTTACTGTATTTTTGATTAAATATGTGCAGTCTTGGTGAGCATAAGATACTTTTTTCAAAAACATTAACAATCTCACTGACTCCAAACTTTTGAAAGGCATTGTGTGTGTTTTGATAGTGTGACTTGGTAATCTGTACTGGTGTGAGTTGTGTATTTGTGCACTTTTTCTCCTGTATATCCATGAGTTTAGCAGTGATCTACGTATTTTTATGTTTGTTGGTGCAAGTTTTCTGATGTCCTGTGGTTTTTGTATGGTTTTAAATCATGAAAATTAGAGATCAGGCTTTCGGTCTTATGTCAGAAGCCACTCTCTAATGCATAACATAGAAGCTTTATCTAATTTTCCCTCTCTCACTCCAATCCTTTCATCCATCACTTCATCTGTCCATCACACTGTACATCATGTACCCGGTCCCCACCCTACCTGTGTCCAATCTCAATGGCCCTGCCTGGCAGCAATGAAACTGACTCTCCGCTATCGTAAGTAGCCTGATCCATCAGTTTGATATGAGCAGTCTCATTTCGTCTCTTCCCTTGTGCATTGCATGCCTGATCACCATATTATCCTTTTCTCTCTCATCTCTCTGTCTAACCTGCCTCTGATTGATCTGGAGCATCTGGAGTTCTGAAATGCACCTGGTTTTCATGAGCCGAGACTGTCCTGTGACTTTTGAAATAGTTGTATTTTGTCTTTTTATTTAGCCGAATGCAACAATGACCTCACATACTACTCCTCTACTTGCCTTTTAAATTCTATTCTGAAACCCTTAATATTGCTGCTAGGTGACTTTAAGAGTATTTGGTGGAAACATGTTTAAATGGTGAGGTTTACAGAAGGAGGGTCTGCTAATGTGGAAACAGAGTTTTAGATGCCAACAAACAGATTTCTGAATGCTCTGCTCTGTCATTCTTCTGGGTAAGAGATATAATGTGTCTAAAATATGCTGTCATACTGCATTTGGTAGTGATAAGCAAGCTTCTGGCCACAATGCCCATGCTTTTCTTTTTATTAACATTTATATGAAATATGCTGCATAATATTCATTGATTTATCATCAGTGTTAACAAACATATGTTAGGATGTACACTGTAGATTAGTGATAATGGCAGTAAATTAATCAGAATGGATGCATTTACATCCCAGTGCATTATCTATACAGTTTTAACTTTAAAAAACAACAACAATAACAAAAATGCTTTTAATGTCATTAAACATGAAAATACTTTTGCTAACATTCCGGTCCTGCTGATAGGAAAGTGTGTGTTTTCACGCGACCGGCTCTTTCTGTGGTTGCAGTAATCTGCCAGTTAAAGACCGTGTTATAGACAGTGCTTCCCCAGTGTATCAGGCCGTCATCCCCAGTGAAACTGATAAACTAGAGCCGGCTGATTGGGCCAAAAGAGCCGCCCAGCTGCAGTCCAAGTCCTTCCGTATCCTCGCCCACATTACTGGAACTGAATACAGTAAGTCTGCCTTCATGTTTTTGTCACTTTGCTTTTGTTTTGATATAGATTTTGATTTACAGTGTAGAGTCTGACTTGTTCTCTCTTTGTCTTTTCTCTTCTCCTCTGCAGTGCAAGACCCTGATGAGGAAGCTCTAAGAAGATCAAGGTAGGCATCTAGCAGCAGCATCTGGTGGCCACATACTTGACCTGTGCTGAAATCCAGCCCTCTGCCTCTTAAAACTTGAAAGGCTGATCGAAAAGCTAACATATGATCAGATCCCCCAACCAGACCCCCAAAATCAGACACCACTCTCTGTGCTGAACTTGATTCACACTCATTAGATGCATCAATCTAATACAGCTTGTATGTATTCATAGTAGACTGTATCAGGGGTGTAGTACAGAGGATTTGAACTTTTGTTAAAGAGACTGTTACTTGGTAAAGTTTGGGTACTGAAATATAAGAATATGTACCTGAAATATAAAAATATTTATACTTAATTGAAAGCTTTCACATTTAATTGTACATTAACTTTTACTTATTGTATTTAGAATTAGACGTTGCATTACAAAATGCTTGTTAACCCTGTCTTTGCAAAACTATATGTGACCCTGGACCACAAAACCAGTCTTAAATCGCTTGGGTATATTTTTAGCAATAGCCAAAAAAACATTGTATGGGTCAAAATTATCGATTTTTCTTTTATGCCAAAAATCATTAGGATATTAAGTAAAGATCATGTTCCATGAAGATATTTTGTAAATGTCCTACCGTAAATATATCAAAACTTAATTTTTGATTAGTAATATGCATTGCTAAGAACTTAATTTGGACAACTTTAAAGGCAATTTTCTCAGTATTTTGATTTTTTTGCACCCTCAGATTCCAGATATTCAAATAGTTGTATCTCGGCCAAATATTGTCCTATCCTAACAAACCATATGGAAAGCTTAATTATTCAGCTTTCAGATGATGTATAAATCTCAATTGATTGTGAAAATTGAATTAGAAAAAATTGACCCTTATGACTGGTTTTGTGGTCCAGGGTCACATATACAATCTTTCAAATTGGATGTGCAAATAACATAACATAAACCCAGTTACTTGACGGGAAGGGTTTTGAAATTATTATCCCTACAACCCTGGAGCAAACCCCACCTACAGGAATTACGTATTGCAAAACCAGAAGTTCATCCACATTGAAAAGTGACCCCAAAAGGGCAACAAACATTTTTACTACATAGTGTAGTAAAAATAAAACTGGAGTAACAAGGTGGAAGGGCATTCATAATTACAATTATTAAAGTAATGATATGTATTTTGAGATGTGAAGATTTTCTCTAAATATTTATAATTGAGTATTTAGTTTTAGTAGTACCTGAGTACAAGCACAAATTCCTAAAATTCATAAATTACTACTTATTAATGTTATTACTACATTAGTAAGGGCGTACAGTTACTTAAATACTGTACTTTACACCCCCGGTCTGTGGTACTTACATCAAGCTTTATATTTCATATATCTTTAGCTCTCATTTATTTCACACTGGCATTACTTATCTGACACAATACAATGCAGAATGTGACCTCTGGCATTTAGTTACTTGAACGTTTTAGCTCAAGGCAGCCACATTTGTATACACTGACATCTTGGGCAGGGAAGTGAAGGCCATATTCCCTAACCCATTTCTCCACCCTCTCTTTTCTCTTTTTTTCCTTCCCCTTTTGTCTTGTATATATGTCTTGATGTTACAGGGAAAAGTTTGAATCTGAAGCCAAAGGCCCTCGTTTTGCCAAACTGAAAAACTGGCACCATGGCCTGTCGGCACAAATACTTAATGTGCCTCAGTAAAGCACCCCAAGATAGAGAGAGCTAGACAGTTGGCATAGACAGAATGCAGTACTGCTATAACAGGAAAGTCAAAGCATGTGAGAGGAAAGCAGAAAGAATGAAGATGAATGTCAATTATGTTGTTTGGCTCATCACTACAGTTTCAAGCTAGTTGTTAACTCTATAGTATAGATTTAGGAATTGTTCATAAGAGTGTTGCCACCATTTAAATTCTCTCTCTTGTATCAGATTGTTTGCTTACATATTGATGATTGTTTAGAACATCATTGCATCTGTGCACAAGTCTTTTAAATCCATCAAATAAAAGAAATGTGATGAACTAATCATGTGGAAAGGCTTTTTGGCACTGGGATTTGTTTATGCATGGATTCAAAGGATTTATGTCTACAGAAAGGAAATGAACTTTAAACTTTGTATTAAATATTGTTCTTTAAAAATGCCCTAATATTACTATTTAGATATATAGCCTATAGCCTGATAACTTTTTTTCTTATGAAAAGGCTGGAAGTAATCATTCCCATTTTGTTCTTGGCCATAAATTCACAAAGAAGCCGCTCTGCTTTTTAGAATGTGATCAGTGGTTCTCAGCAAGGGGGCCAAGGTCTTGGCAAACTTATTTAAAATGATTTATTTTAATGATTTAAAACTAATTTTTTTAAATGAAGTTTAGCATTTTAAGAGTTACATTTATTGGAATATCCAATAAATGTACCTCTTTTAAAATGCTAAAACATGTATGTGTGTATATATATTTGTATGTATGTATGTGTGTGTGTGTATGTATGCATGTATGTATGTATGTGTGTGTCTCCCCTCAATAACAATTTTTTTATTGGAGAACCTACAGAATCAGAACATTGAATCTTCTGGAATCACAAAATTAATTACAATTATTAAATTAAAATTAAAATTAAAAATTGTATTATTTAAATTTTAAAACATTTATTTAAAAAAATTGAAAGCGAGCAGTGTTGTCATAATTACGTCAGAAATACCAGAGGAAATATCTTAGGCTTGATGATACACTGGGCAACTTTTTGAGCAATGTTGCTGTGCAACTTTGGGAAATGGTGCCGTCAACGGGCAACCAGGTGAGACAAAGGGCCCACGACCGATCTAAAATATCCAGATATAAATATGTTACCCATTCTCAATGGAAAAGTGCCCAAGCAACATTGCTCAAAAAAAGTTGCCCGGCAAAATTGCTCAAAAAGTTGCCCCGTGTATCATCAGCCTTAGACAGTATGGGGGGCCTTTGAATAATATTTTGGACAATGGGGATCCTTGAACCACTGAATTAGATCATTTGTTATTTTACCTTTTTCTGTGTAGATCTAAGAATCTAAACTTTTGATTCTGTGATAGCATTTCAGTGATTATGTAGGGCAGGTTTGTTTAAAAAGTTTAGCAAATGTTGAAATCGCTTGCACATGCAGTCAGTTTTATTCCAGGAGTCATTTCTTATCTGTTGAAAAGCTAAATCCTGACAGACAGTAAAAGCTTTCGCTTTAGACCAAACTTCAAATCACCAACACTATTATCTCTTTGAAGATTTTTTTTTTTTCGTTGATGTTCTGAACTTGTCAGACATTTCTTACTTAAGCCTGTGGTTAAATATTAGACTGCCTAGGGGTTTCAAGTGATAAGGATGTTGATCTGTCAGTCAGTTGTCTAACTTTGCATATGGCACTGATCTGGGATGAGAGTGGAAAAATGTTGTTACTCTGACAGATCACTATTTTAGAATCCAATGGTTCTACTTTGAGAAAATTAGGCTGTTAGTAAGACATTACGGTGGGAGTGTAAATTTGATTTGTGTAGGAAGAGTAATAACCCTTAGCTAGATGAGTGGTAGCTGAAGGGACAAGCTCTGTGTCTGGAGGATGAGTGAAGGCGTGTGAAGCCATCAGAACGTCAAGCGGTTGAGCATGATGGATGTCAATGTCTGTGAGTAGAGAGAGTCTATAAACCAGGACTTTTCCTCCAGGTAATTCTGCCTGTCTGGTTGTCACATAGGGAAATGGTGTTAGCACTGCTTTGGGCTGGTTTGCGCTAAATTTTTATTTATAGCATAGAATTATGCCTCTGCTAACTTGTCCTTCTCTCATACCATTTCACCACTGGTTTACTTCACTTCTGAGCCTCCCACTTGCATGCAGTGCATGCTGGGAAGACTGTGTGACCGCACTGGAGTGCTTGTGGCCCTGGGTGGCTGGCCCCTCCCTCACTCTTCATCCTTGTCATATTTATTCAGATCTCTGCCTTCATGTGCATAGGAACACGTCATGCTAGGTCGACATATGTTGCATCAGTTAGCTCTTTTGTATGTAATGTCATTTTCTTCATATTTTCAGTCTCCAACTTTTCATCAGATACTTCTCACTTGACTGAAACAAAACAGTCATTTCATTGCACATCACTGCAGTGCTGTTTCCTGCTGTCCATTAAGTCGTATGTTTGTTTTGCTCGTTCCGCCAAGAATTTTGTTTTCAATATGTCTTATCAAGTTGGAACTTTATTGCTATCAGTAATTTGATGCTTTTTTCTTTTTTGGTTCTGTAATTGTAAGCAAACAATATCAGATTGTTTGCTTACATATTGATGGTTGTTGAGAACATCATTGCATCTGTGCACAAGTCTGTGATGAACTAATCATGTGGAAAGGCTTTTTGGCACAGGGATTTGTTTAGGTGTGAAAGTATGCATGGATTCAAAAGATGTATACAGAAAGGAAATTAACTTTAAACTTTGTATTAAATAATGTTCTTTAAAAATGTCCTAATATTAATATTTAGATATATGGCCTATAGCCTGATAACTTTTTTTTCCTATGAAAAGGCTGGAAGTAATCATTCCCATTTTATAATTGCAGTTTTATTTGATTAATATTTATATACTATTATGCTATTTATTGATATTTTGAATTTTACTTTTATATTTTCATTTTGTTTTTAGTTAAAATTTTAGTAATTGCATTATTTTTATTAGTTTTCCCATTTAGCTTTAAATTATTTTTATTGCAGCTTCAGTTTAGTAACTTCAACTTATTTTAATTAGTTTCCAAGTTGCCACATTTCTAATTTTCAATTCCAAAGTTTTTTTTAAGGTTTTCTTACATGTTTTATATTTAGTTAATGTTTCACATTCACATGCATTATATTATATTATATGTTTGCTTACATATTGATGGTTGTTGAGAACATCATTGCATCTGTGCACAAGTCTGTGATGAACTAATCATGTGGAAAGGCTTTTTGGCACAGGGATTTGTTTAGGTGTGAAAGTATGCATGGATTCAAAAGATGTATACAGAAAGGAAATTAACTTTAAACTTTGTATTAAATAATGTTCTTTAAAAATGTCCTAATATTAATATTTAGATATATGGCCTATAGCCTGATAACTTTTTTTTCCTATGAAAAGGCTGGAAGTAATCATTCCCATTTTATAATTGCAGTTTTATTTGATTAATATTTATATACTATTATGCTATTTATTGATATTTTGAATTTTACTTTTATATTTTCATTTTGTTTTTAGTTAAAATTTTAGTAATTGCATTATTTTTATTAGTTTTCCCATTTAGCTTTAAATTATTTTTATTGCAGCTTCAGTTTAGTAACTTCAACTTATTTTAATTAGTTTCCAAGTTGCCACATTTCTAATTTTCAATTCCAAAGTTTTTTTTAAGGTTTTCTTACATGTTTTATATTTAGTTAATGTTTCACATTCACATGCATTATATTATATTATATTATATTATATTATATTATATTATATTATATTATATTATATTATATTATATTATATTATATTATATTATATTATATTATATTATATTATATTATATTATATTATATTATATTATATTATATTATATTATATTGCATTATATTATATTATATTATATTATATTATATTATATTATATTATATTATGTATTGTGCTTATATTGTGCTTATATTATTGTACTTTTTAAATATTGAAATGTCAAGCCAGCAGAGTGCCACCATTTTTTTCAGTTGGTCACAGAACAATGATTTTGGTGTTTTGTGACAAATTTCTCTTTTCCACAACGCAAATAGTCTTTAGTGTCAGATGTGATCCAAGCAGCTTTGTATGAATCTGTTGAATCTTCATTGTTGTATTGTTCTACTAGTCTGTAGTCTTTATACGCTATGTGTTGCAATCATTCAGTGTGAATTACTTCTTTAGTATTTAACAACCTTTTTTCACCAATTTATTTATTTAATTATGGATAGTCTCTACCCTTGTTAAAAAGCCTCTCCATAATTCTCTGCATAATATAAAATAATTAGTTTGGTGTTTTTAACCCATCTTTATAAAGGTCATTTTCTGTCATGCATGATTGTAAGATACAAAAGTGGCCAAATGAGCCTTTTTTTTTTTTAAGCTTTCAAAGAAACACATAAGTCTTTGCCGTAACTCGATACCCAGTCATATGTCTTCCTGTATGTTAACAGGTTTCTTTTAAAAAAGGACTTAATATTTTCCTCAAAACAGTTATAAATGGAAACAAATGTTTAATACTTAATTCTTGGGTTGGAAACCAGAACCTATCCAACATTCAAAGCTTTACAGTCCCTCCAGTGTGTCCTGTGTGTGGTTGTATGAATATTTCATATTTCATTCAATATTTATTCAGTCTTTCTTCACAACCCTCTTCTATGCCAATTTCGTTTGCTAATTTGCATGTAAAGAGAAGATAGTCTACATGTTAGGCTGCTTTTCATGAGAATGTGTTGCACTAATCCGCTTTAGGATGAGAACACATTTTTCCCTATGTCCAAACTATGTGTCAAGCATATAATGCCAGCAGGTGGCACTGCAGTATCTTGTCTGAATTACCCTCTGCCTGTCCTGACTCTCTTTGCCCTCTGGGCCTGGTCCATTAAATAGCGAGTTACACGTTTGCAAGTAGTTTAGTACATGTTTCAGTTACAACCCTTCTTTCTGAAGGCGTTGTCTGCTTCTGTGATCTGTATTTCATTGTTCTCTGAATCTGTGCTGAGATTCAATATTTTGTTAATATAACTAAACCAGAGTTTGACAGCCTAGCTAGTTGATGAATACAGTGATTAGGACTTCATGATCTATATAGTGTTTGTGTATGTGTGTGTGTGAGAGAGAAAGACTAGAGTCATGTAATCAGTGATGTAATCATAACTTCTTAAGATATCATTTTTGGTTTGTTTGTGTGTAGACTTTCTCTAATTTCAGTCTCTCACGGTTTGCAATAAATGCTAATCTGTGTTTGCTTTCTGCCACCACTCACCTCTCCCAAAGCCCCTCCAATACACACATACATGCTCCTCTTACATTATACACTTAAAATAACAGAGAGGGATTCAATACACATACAAGTTCACCACAGAAAGTGTTTAAATCTTTGTGAAGGCTTCATAAATGTCTGCAACCAACATTTACAGACCTTTCTCTCTGTTCCATAATCATAACTCAATATGAGCCACAGAATGACATTAAAGCTGAAGTGTGTAATTTCTGAGCCAGTAAGATCACAAATTGGAATTGCAAACATAACTATTTTTATACAGGTTTCCAGAACATTTCCCCTCTTTTTTTATTGGTCGGACAAACAGATAGTCCTGTTCCAAAATCATACCAATCTAAAAAATCACACATTTCTGTATCAATCATATTGTACAAATTCATATGAAATCACTACTTTGTAAAATAGTTGCATGAGACTGGGTTGGTTGCCAATGTTGCTGTGTTGGATTGGTCGTAAACGTGGGGTCAATCGACAGGAAAACCTACAAATGGTTCACTTATAGGTGTTTGTGCAAATTAGCATGGACTAAATACAAAAAAATAATCAGACACTTCAGCTTTAAATGCTCTCTTTATTTCATCTTTTACCTCACTCTTTTCTATGGGCTTTTTCAACATAAAATGAGACAGGAAGAGAGAGAGAGAGATGGTCAGGAAGGATGGTAGCGGCGTGTGTGAAGGGGGTCAGCCATCGGTCCACCACCAGGCCTGCTGCTGCTAGGTGCCTGCCTTTTATCTTCTCTCTCCTGCCTGGGCGGCTCCAACTCCAATCTGTTTTCACCATTCATTTGATTGTGTTGATTATGTACAGGGGATGCCAATTGATTAAAGAAATGTATTTGTGAATAATGCACTTTTCTTTGCTTGGATCACAGGGGAGTATTATTTAACACTAATCTACTGCTCTCTAACCACTGAATTGTATTTTATGGACAGACTAAAAGGGTTTATGTAACCTACGTATAAACCCTGCGTCATTGTAAAATGATGAGGTCCTGCCATATGCAGTTCATTGCCCCTGTTTGAGCACATGATTGATTGTAGCCCTTATGTCTGGATTCATTTAATTCATTCTAGAAAAGCACTTACAGTTGTCTCAGCTGCTGAGACACCAATGTATAATACAGTCCGGTCCTTCTTCACAGCTCAAATGGTGACTCATACCAAATTGATAGTGCATAGTCTTTTATGTTACAGTTTTTTACAATCCTTCAATGACAAAATAGATAAGTCTAATGAGAATAAAGCAATTAACATTTCTTTCCCCCATGATGGACATCCTTGCATTCTGGTCAGAAATGTTGTAAGCATGAGAATGAAACAGCTGCTTATAACAAAATTGAACTTAAATTAAGCCATATATACATACATGGCCTGAAACACGGCTGCTGTCTGTATTTATGGCTTGACAGCAGCTTAACATCAGTTTCTGACATCACTGCAACCTAACCTTGTATCTAGTACTCCGGCTGAGCATGCTTCAGTTTCCACCAGTATTGCACCTGTCTGTCCGCCTACTATTGCTGCTTTGCCCAATGAGCTCCTTTCGGAGCTGCAGATAGCCAATCAGGCACCCAAGCCTGATGCGGAGCAGATTCCTGAGCAAACTACTGTAGCCAGGTAAAGTTGCATGCGTTGCATTTTATGCTTGGTTTATTGTATTCCTCGTTGGTATGTATATGTGCAATGCATACGCAAAAGATTGTGGTCAGTAAGATTTGTATTGACTTTTATTCAGCAAGAATGCATTAAATTGACCAAAAGTGACAGTAAAAACTTTTATAATGTTACAAAATATATTAAATTTAAGATTTTATTGCAGTCATCAAAGTATGCTGGAAAAACACATTTGTTTCCACAAAATATTAAACCGCACAACTGTTTTCAACATTGATTATAATGAGAAATGTTTCTTGAGCAATAAATCAACCTATCATAATGATTGCTGACTCTGAACACTGGAGTAATGGCTGCTGAAAATTCAGCTTTACAAACTCAAGTGTAAATGACATTATAAAATCTATTACAATAGAAAACAGTTATTTTAAATTGTAATAATATTTCACACTATTAATGTTTTACTGTGTTTTTGATCAAATAAATGAAGTCTTGTTGAGCACAAGAGACTTCTTTCAAAAACATTTAAAAATCTAAGTTCTAAGTTTCTGCTGTTTTGTTTGTTTGTTTGTTTTTTTGTATGTTTGGGGTTTTCATTCCTAATTTTACTTTTTTGAAAAAGAACACGGTTTAAAATTTGATTACTTACAGGTCGTTTGTTTGGCTGTGTGTAGGACATTTGTTTGGCTGTGTGTAGTATTAGCGAGTTATTTCAATTTTAATTCACTTCTGTTAGTGGAGACACATGATAGATGTTATAGAAAATTAACTATTGATATTAGATTTTAACCTAACATTTGACATATTGTAGGACAAAGTCAAATTGTGTTAGAACAGAGAGTCTCCATTGATCCTGGAGACTCAAAGCAAAGCCAATCCTCCAATCCTATTAATGTTATAGTCAGTGACTTTAATCCTCTAATATGATCTTCTTTGTCTTAACCCAATTTCTTGTTGCAGCTGCTGCTTCATTTGCTACAGCTTATTACTACTAATACCCTTCCCCCAAAGGAAACTAGAAACTCACATTTGATTGAATCCATGTCGTCAGTGAAAGGATGGCTGTTTATTTTGGCCTTCTGCTTTTATGAGTGGCGTCTCTTTATCATCACATTGTTCAACAACAAGACTTGACCCAAATAAAAACCTCCCTATACTTCCATGAACTACTTTTTAAGCTTAAGATCGCCATAAGCACTTATATGTGCCATCTTCTTGTGTTACTTCAACAACAAAAGTAAGAACAGGTGTTAATGAAACCAGAGATAAAGTTCCTTAATACGTTTCCTCTGGGGATTGAGCATTAATTTTCCTTACATGTTTTTTGTTTTTCTTTTAATGAGGTACTACTACACCCGATGATGTAATGTAACCCTCAAGCATTTTATTTGCTCTTTTGATAAGTCTCTAACAGTCCCAGTCAAGTCTCAGATCTCGAAGTTAACCTTATTTTGTGAAATCTTTTTTAATTTCTTAAATGTAATATTAAATGTTAATAATATTAAATATGTATTATTTCTAGAGATTTCATTTGATATTTTTAACCAAGTCATAAGTCCGTTTTTGAGACCTAAGTGTGAGTTTTCATATCTGGGCATTGAAACCCAAATCCAATGGGCCTTTGACAACCAGTTTTCGTGTTTCTTAAAGGGATAGTTCATCCAAAAATGAAAATTACCCCATGATTTACTCACCCTCAAGCTATTCTAGATGTATATGACTCTCATCTTTCAGACGAATACAATCAGAGTTATATTAAAAAATGTCCTGGCTCTCCCGAGCTTTATAATGGCAGTGAATGGGGTTCGAAAAAAGTGCATCCATCCATCATAAAAAGTGCTCCACACTGCTCCGGGAGTTAATAAAGGTCTTCTGAAGTGAAGCGATGCGTTTATGTAAAAATATCCATATATAAAACTTATATATATATATAAACCGCTAACTGTTGTATGCGCGTTCACTAGAGAGTGGCGTTCCAGCATATGACGTAGGACATAGGCGTAGCATAAGCTCCGTTGAGAAGTGACGAACACAGAAGCACAGCGGAGAGAGCAAAACAAAACAACGGTCACGATTTTGAAGTACAAAATGAGAATTTGTAAAGAAAAATTTCTTTTTTTTAACTACGCCTACATCATCTGCTGGAATGCCACTCTCTAGTGAACGCGAATATGACAGTTAGTGGAAGTTAGATATTATGGTTTATAAAGTTTTAAATATGGATATTTTTCTTACACAAACACATTGCTTCAGAAGGCCTTTATTAATCCCCCAGAGCCATGTGGAGTACTTTTATGATAGATGGACACTTTTTGACCCCCATTCACTGCCATTATAAAGCTCAGAATAGCCAGGACATTTTTTTAATTGTATTCGTTTTGGGTGAACTATCCCTTTAAGTAAGTTTGTTTTTTTGACATGGCAGAAACTCTTTGCATGTATCCATTGCTTACACTGACACAGAAGTCTTTCACAGCAGTTTATCGTATGCAGACTGGAGTGAACTTCATATTTTCAAGATATCTAAACAAATAATCAAATAATGGTAACACTTTAGAATAGGGAACACACATTCACTGTTAATTAAGAGTTTTCCCTGGATAAACTCCTAATTTGCTGCTTATTAACAGTTAGTAAGTAATGTCCAATACAGTTTTTCACCGTATATAGTAGGGGAATTTACCGTTAACCATTTAACAGGTTTTTACTGTAGCATTTTTACAGTCTTTTACCGTCAAATTCACGGTCATTTTTTACAGTGTTGTTATATTCAGACAAAACAAGAACAGAATACATATCTGACAAGTATTTGAAGAGTTACTGCATATTCAGTTAATTTCCATATGTATTTTGATTTGGATATCCAAAGTATCTGATCCTGTTTGTCGTACAGATATGAGTGCACATGTCCACTCTCTGGTTCATTCTAGGCATGATACGTTTGACTGTCCACCATTTTTGTCTTTGTTACATTATAGCTTCGGCTTGCAGACCTCTATGGGTTACACTTCCCAGTACAAAACCTCCATCTCCAGGTACTGCTGTGGTCCATACATGGAAAAGATTTGTGTAATTTTACTCAAATTAATGGAGGCTCTCTCTTCTAACACTGTTGTTGTCTTTTTCTTGTGCACTGCGTTGTTAAAATAACACTAATTTTTGCATTAAAATTGTAATGAAGGGATTTAAGGTAAGACATCTTCAAATGTGTATGTGATTATGTGGTCAGACATCCTTGGGTAATATTAGCAGTAATATCAGTCTCTGAGAACTGAATGTGCATCCAAACTTATAGTCAATAACCCATTTAAGCCTGTGGACAGCTAAAGTTACCAAAGGAAATATCACTCTTTTTCTATTTGTAGATATTTAGAAGACTATAGATAAACAAGAGAAAAACAGCTGACATACTGTAAAAATAAACAACCTTAGGAAAAACTTATGACAACTTATTGGGTAATGTGTCATGTGGTGTTTAATTCTTGTTGCCCTTTCTGCATGTTTACACTTGCAACTTTATAGTGACAGATGTGCAGAACATTTTATTATTATAGATTTTGTACATGTTTCTGTATAGAGATATGTACCACATATTTAAAACTTAAAATACAGTTACAGTTTGCACACAGTACGTATGTTTGGTGCAAATACATAATTTCACAGAGAAAAGAAATATGGGCATCAATGGGTTAAGTCTTGTAAAACATGTAGTAGCTCTTTATAAAACATCAACAATATAATTATTATATATAATAATGTTGGGGGATCCAGTGGGGGCGGCAGTCATATTTCAGGGTGACGGTGCCACTCTTTATCACAACCCTGCTAAAAGTGCCAGTACGTGCGCTCATTGGCGCCCCTTCAGCTGGTGGCGCCCTAGGCGACCGCCTAGCTCGCCTATGCCTAGAAACGGCCCTGATTACAATTATAATTAATAAAAAAGAAAGCATCTGCCAAAAGTGTAATGTGAATGTTTTAGATTGATCAGGAAAAGTTTAAGTAGTTAGGAAAAGCAGAAAGGAGGTGTAGCTTCTTCATTAAATGTTACTGAGTTTCTGGTCTGTTCTTCTGTAGTTCTTACACCCAGCCTCCACCTATGCAGCAGCCGCCACCACCCATGCAGCACAGCTCCATCCAGATCCCTCTAGGTCCACCTCCATCTAAAGTGGTCAGCACTGCCACCATTGTGCCCGCAGCCTACCCATCTGCCCCAGGTAGCCATTGCACATACAGTGGGTATAGAAAAGAATCACTTCCTTTAAAATAATCACATTTTGTTGCTTTGCAGCCTGAAATGAAGACGGACACAGTTTTTGTTTTATCCAGCTGTATTTACTCAGTGCAACTTATATCATCCAAGTGAAAGATATAACACCAACATGTCAGAAAAAAACTCAAATAAAAAACAATCACTGAGTTGGAAGAAGGATCACCCCCTCGAGTCAGTATTTTGTTGAACCACATTTTGCTTTAATTACAGTCTGTTGTGATATGTCTCTACTAACTTTGCACAACTAGACTTTGCAATATTTGCCCACTCTTTGCAGAACTGCTCAAGTTAGAATAATTCAATTTTAGTTTCTTCTGACCATAACACATTTTTCCATGTGGCCTCAGAATCTTCAAGGTGTGTTTTGGCAAAGCTCAGCTGTGACTGCATGTGACCTTTCTTGAGGAGTGGTAATTTCTTGCAACCCTCCCATACAAGCTACATTTGTGGAGAATTTTTGATGTTGTTGTCACATGCACACAATGTCATAAATTCCTGCAACTGCTTCAGAGTTGCTGTAGGCCTCTTGGTCGCCTCTCTGACCAGTTTCCTCCTGGCTCTTTCATCCAGTTTGGAGCGACGTCCTGATCTAGAGAGGGTCTTGTGTTCTACCAAATACCAACTACTTCCTAATAATAGACACTGTGCTTCTAGGCATTGATAAAACCTTTGAATTTTTTTTTGTATCCATCTCAAGCTCCTGTCCACAACTTTATCCCGGAGATCTTTTGACAGTGCCTTGCCCCCCATAGTTGATCATTTGCTTCAGTTGCACTACCAAGGACTGAAATGCTCTAGGAAAGCTCTTTTCATGCTGAGCTAATAAAAATCACCACAGCTCATCAAAGTTGAAAGTCAAATGCCATTGAGAAAGTTATTAGTTACACCTGACTGAGTTTACAAGTCATTTTTAGGAGGGGGGGTGATCCTTTTTCCAACTCAGTGATTCTGTTTTTTTTTCTTTTTCTTTTTTTCTGACATGTTGGTGTAACCCTGGGTAAACTTGGGTTAATTAAGCCTTTACGTTATTTCTAGAGTGATTAATCCCTGTGTATTTTGATTGTAAACATTCACGTTTAAGTTCGTTACTGTGTTTATTTTTAAGAGTGGTCACCTATATTATGTTATATCTTTCACTTGGATGTTATAAGTTGCACTGAGTAAATGCAGCTGGATAAAACAAAAACTGTCTCTGTCATCATTTCAGGCTGCAAAGAAGCAAAATGTGATTATTTTTACACCAAATAATGTTCTTTTAGCAACATCATATGACCCCTTTAAAGGGGGGTGATTCTTTTCTATACCCACTGTATTTGATATAATTCAGTGTATGTGTGTGTCCATCTTTGTATGACTGTATGTATGCAATACTAACTCATGGGCATCTTTTATCACCAGCTCCTCCAATGGTTCACAAACCTGCTCCTCCTCCACCTGCTCCTGCCGCAGCTCCAGCGTCTTCTTCCAACAGGCCTCCTTGGGTTACTGATGAGAACTTTGCCGAGAAATTTGACCCTAGCAAACCCACCACCACCAAAAATATCAGAGTGAACCCTCTTCCCCAGGCGGCCCCACCACCACCAGCCTACATCCCCAACCACGTCCCTGCTCCCGCTCCTGCTGCACCCAGCCCTGCATTCAACCCCGCCCCTCCTCCATTCAACCCTGCCCCCTTCCCACCTGTGGCTCGTGGAGTTGCTCAAAGGGCAGAGCGGTTTGCAGCCAGCAACAGAACACCTCTGTGTGGAGCCTGCAATAGCATCATCAGGTGTGATAGCACTTGTGTGACATTCACCCATCTGTAATCACAAGACCTCTTGTGATATGTGTTTAAATTCGAATTCGGACACATTTATGTCCCAGAGGTTGATTTGTATTCAAACTAGCAGATTTCCGATTTTTCATATATATATATGTGTGTGTGTGTGTGTGTGTGTGTGTGTGTGTAAATATACATGTTGCCATTTCATTAATTAAAATAAAGCTTAAATATAAATATAAATAAAGCTAAACAGATGAAAAACCTAAATATAAATTAGTTTAAGATGAAGTAGTAAAATTATTTAAACTGAAACTCAAATAAAATAAAGCTAAATATATAATATTTAAAAATATATATTTAAAAAGCCAAAAATTATTAATTACTAAAATTTGAAATAAAATTAGAAAGTGAAAATTTAAAAATAAAAGCTAATTCAATAATAGTGTATAAATAATACTAAAATAAAAAAGCATTCTATGTATAGATTTTTTTTAATCACAGACCCAGACATTAAATATTAACATTATTAAATCATTAAAACTATGATCATTTAAACAAAGTTCACCTTAAATACACTTGGAGAGAATATTTTTGTGTCACTTCCAGTCACTTCCTTAGCAAGACAGAAATCTGTCCGATTTATTCCAAAAAAAAATTGCTGTTAAATGTTCTCAAAACATCATTTGTCTTTGATGAATGTCCAAGGACATTTTTAATGAGTGTTTTTGACTCCTCAGGGGACCATTCCTGGTGGCACTGGGTCGTTCCTGGCATCCAGAGGAGTTCAATTGCCATTATTGCCACACGTCCCTGGCTGATGTCAGCTTTGTGGAGGAGCAGAATAATGTTTACTGTGAAAACTGCTATGGCGAATTCTTTGCACCTACCTGTGCTCGCTGCAACACCAAGATCATGGGAGTATGTTGAAAACATATTAACATTGCGCACACACATGCACAGACATGACTGAAACCACACTTCACAGGTACTGACAGTTATTCCACTCCACATCTGCTCAACAGGAAGTGATGCATGCACTGCGGCAGACCTGGCACACCACTTGCTTTGTGTGTGCAGCTTGTGGAAAGCCCTTTGGAAACAGCCTCTTTCATATGGAGGATGGTGAGCCGTATTGTGAGAAAGGTATGGGAGCCACCAGCTATGTCTGACAAAATTTTTATATTTACAAGTTTGGTGTATGCAATTATACAGTCTAGACTACTATTATTTTCATTAAATGTTTCTGTCACCAGATTATATTGCACTCTTCAGCACAAAGTGCCATGGCTGTGACTTCCCAGTTGAGGCAGGAGACAAATTTATTGAAGCTCTTGGTCACACATGGCATGATACCTGCTTTGTTTGTGCGGTAGGTTCAAAATAATTTTGTTATAGCACTTGTCCATATGGTTTATAAATGATTCAGCACTGAGGATTTATGACGCATTTATGTCCCAACATACAGGTGTGCCATGTGAACCTGGAAGGACAACCTTTCTACTCCAAGAAAGACAAGCCCTTATGCAAGAAGCATGCACATGCCATCAATGTGTAGATGCTTCAACATTGCATCATAAGCTGTCAGTGAAGGAATTAAATGCAATTAATGTAACATTTGCATGTGTGGTTTTATGTCAGTACATCAGTGCCAATCCAAATGACACAAAAACTAATATAAAAGATATACAGTATATCGTTTATTAAACAGCATATTATTAAGCAAATGACTGAATGATACATAAACTAGGCTTTTTGATCTTTTTAATCCAAATCCAATGTGCACATATAATTTAAGGTAATTATTTGTCTTTATTATAACCCTAATACATTTACATACATGCACTTGTTTGTCTGATATACATTAATTTAAGAGATATAACATTTTCACATTTTTGGGGGTTTGGTGAATTTATGCAACATACAATTTTTGTGATATTAGTGACTAAAACCTTAATTATAAAGATATTAATATTCTACATGAATGTTGAAGATTGCCTGCAGATGTAGTTGCTCTTGACATAGTCTGTCATGTCTTGAATCATTCATAAACCAGAAACAGCCTGAAAATGTCTATGCATGTTATTATGCCTTAAACTCTAAAGTAAATTTAAATGTGTTTTTATTCCATTACTATTTGTTTTCCTGAACAATAATGAGGCCTATGGATCCCTGACTTGAATATCAGTCACAAAAGGTTGTTAAATAGATTGAGACTGGATGTTGAGATGTTGTTGTGCAGTCTTTTCAATACTGAATGAGTGTTTTATGTGTTACTAATCTTGTTTATTTGTGCTTTTAGTGTGTGTGAAAGCAAGTGAGCTAACTCATGCGTATGTGATGTCAACATTAGCATTATGTGTCATTCTGTTTTTATCAACTTATTTTAAGAATATAAGCAGGGCATCTGGAAAGGTAACAGAATTTATTTTAATTTATTAATTATTGCCCTCACAGTGTATGCAAGACATAATTAGCTGTAATAATGTCTAGCTCTCAAGGTTTAACAGAGGATTTTTTTTAATTGTTCATGTTTTGCCTTGTCACCTATGATAGTTGATTTTCGTTCTGTTATTTATTGTGTGCAAAACCTCAATATTTACATAATCTTTGCAAATGCTGTACTGTTCTGAATTTGCATGGATAATTTACTTGTTTTCTTTGCCAAGAAGGCATTGAGATTTTTATTGAATAAATAATTTATTTAACAAGACAGAGCCACACACACTCACAGGATGAAAGTTGTGTTGTTAATATGTTTCTTAAAATTAATAACAAATGGGGCACCTGCGATTTTTTTTTTCCTCTGTGGGTATATGCTACCCAACTCTGATGTGCATCTTTAAGATTACAGTAAAGTTTTTGTTTCATGCCACGCTATTAAAGAACATCAGGGTCAAATTCTGAGATTGCAATTGCAGACACTCATGTTTTCCTTTGTAATATTGATATTTTATGCATACAATTCACTTAATATAACTTTTATTTAGACAGTTTATGAACGTGTCCTTGATTTATCAGTATATATTTTCACTGCTATATTGAAGTTAATCTAACCTACCATATCAGTTGAAATGTGTTCTTAGGACTACTTTTGAATTTGGCTTGTTTTTTTTGTTTTTGTTTTTATATTACTAACACAATGGTTTGGCATATCATAATTGCCTCTCTTAAATTTAATAAATTGTTAGCTGCTTCTTTTACACAAGATTAGTAAGTTACTTAAAATTACATTAATAGCAGTGTTGGGTTCAGAAGTGGGAATGTTGTATCTTTTTAGCATTTTTCAAAAACAGATTTATTTGATGTAATTACACTATTGAATGCAAAGCAATCATTTTACACAATGTGATTGCAATTGCAGACACTCATGTTTTCCTTTGTAATATTGATATTTTATGCATACAATTCACTTAATATAACTTTTATTTAGACAGTTTATGAACGTGTCCTTGATTTATCAGTATATATTTTCACTGCTATATTGAAGTTAATCTAACCTACCATATCAGTTGAAATGTGTTCTTAGGGCTACTTTTGAATTTGGCTTGTTTTTTTTGTTTTTGTTTTTATATTACTAACACAATGGTTTGGCATATCATAATTGCCTCTCTTAAATTTAATAAATTGTTAGCTGCTTCTTTTACACAAGATTAGTAAGTTACTTAAAATTACATTAATAGCAGTGTTGGGTTCAGAAGTGGGAATGTTGTATCTTTAGCATTTTTCAAAAACAGATTTATTTGATGTAATTACACTATTGAATGCAAAGCAGTCATTTTACACAATGTATTATCTCAATTTGCCATCTGCTATATTGTGCAGTTCACCTGGGAATTACAGAGATAAAAGATTGATCCATAATTACATAAGTTTGCCGATCATTGGTGTTGCAATGGTACAATAAAGAATATACAGTATGTGTTATGTGACACTCATATTTATAAACATGACGTTCTGGAGTATTAACAAGTTAACAAGTGTCTTTACAGTCTTCTTCTGTTGAAAAATGCAGTGTTTCTCTTGGTGTTTATGTGTGAGAGTTCAAACTGAGATGCTGCTCTACAGAATACTGTAGATTTACTTTATGTAGTATCTACTTAAATATGAGCTATATGTTTTGTTTCAAAGATGGAATGAAAAAATAACTTGTTCTCTTTTTTGTATTTGAAATTATCTTGTGAAAACAGCCTTACTTTGTGCTTACTTTGACCATTGCCTTAATGCCCAAAATTCACCTGAATCTGCACTGAAGTGTTAAACATAAAAGTATTAAGTTGCTTTATTAACTGAAAATAGCTCATAACACAACATTTTATGGGCACTGTTCTCAATGTATAATTAAATATCATTAAACTGTACTGCAGTCTGGACAGCCCCATTACTACTAATTCACATTTGTAGTATTTACATCTCTATTTGTTTGATTAAAATGATAGCCTAATGTTTATCATTCATTTAATAAAACAGTAACATAACAAATGAACTAATATGATTTCTCTCTGATAATATGATTTTTATTAGCATCGAATTACCAGTCTATTTTGTTTTTTCGCTTCAGTCGCCAGGGGGCGCTGGGAGTCGCTCAATCAGCGCGCTCGCTGCCGTGACCGTGAGTTGTCTGCAGTAACTAGTGTGTGTAGTAAGTGCAGTACACTCCACTGTGATGGTCAGTGCCAGACCCTTAACAGACCTCAATGAGAGTCCTGCACGAGTAGAAACGAACCCTCTGAGTTATCCAAGTGTCTAGAGCTCAATAAATTGACGGAGTACACGAAAATAAGATTTACTGAAGAACCTTTTCGGTAAGTGAAATGGAAAGTGTTAGCTTGGCTATGCTAAACGCTGCCTCGCGAAAGTTTGTTGCGCTAAATTTTCCATTTCCACGTAATGTTTTAACCGCGTTACAAAGGCAAAACCGACTGCCGTGGTGTTTTTTATTTATTTATTTTTACTACGCTGTACACAAATGTGCAAGTCTTAAAGAGAAAAAACGCTGAGCGTTTACGCGTTTGTTAAATGATTTTGTCGGGAGATTTCCTCAAGAGTGAAGCGAGTTGAACGATAGCTAGTGGGCTAACGTTATCCCCGTTAGCAAGTCAAAATACGTTTAAATTTACTCCCATAACTACCAACACGGACTGTCTTGTTTAAAAGTAATACATTGTCTTTGTAAATCTACGTTATATTATATGTTTACCATTGCATTATTACTGTTTGAAGAAAACTGTCAGGATTTGTAATAGGATTTGTCCGAGTAAAAAGTTATTAACGCGACAGTCGCGTAATGCTAGCAACAAATCCCTAATAATCTGACAGCTGTGTGTTGCTTCTAAATGTTTATTTGTCTCTCTTATGGAAACTATTTTACATTTCATGTTAGTTTCTTTTCACTTCACAATAGCGTGTTTATTTATGCTTTGGATTATATATTCTTTTCATGGGCTGTTTTTAACTTCAGGCTGTTTTGCTCACGTATCCGCCTCTCAATACAAAAAGCTGCTTTTGGCTTATATTATTGTATGCGTAGGTTTGTGGAAATGTTACATTTAAATTATACTGGTTTTACTGTACATTTTGTACTTCTTCCCAGATTTTAGTCTCTTGGCCATGCTAGCCCGCTCAATACAAAAGCTGCTTTTAATTTATGGATTCTGGGGGGAAGGGGGTCTGCTCAGCTCTTTTACCTTCTCAAGGAGGTCAAAAAACAGATGGTAACGCTGCCTGTGAAGAAGTCTGCTTCGAGAAGCCTGGAGGAGAGAGGCTTAGTCTGAGGAAAGTGGATTTATTTGAGAAAATTCAAGCTAAAGGCTCCTAGTATATATGCCAGAAATCTGTGCATTCCACAGCTTGATGCAGGATCTCCTATGAAAAAAACTGTGCTGATGAGGACAAAATCAGGGTTTGTTAAAGGGTAATTCTTTCGAAAATAAAAATTGTGATCATTTACTCAGCCTCATGTGCTCTAAGTTTCTGGAGATGTGAGGCAGAAGTCACCATTCACTTTAACAGTACTTTTACCCCGTACAGTAAAAATGAATGGTGACATCATCTTTTATTTTTCACAGAAGAACATAAGTCATGCAAGTTTGGAATGACATGAGGATTGGTAAATGATGAAAGAATGTACATTTCTGGATGATCTATTATGTTAAAAAGTGCAAAACATTGACTCATTATATGTCCTGTTATTTGTGTTATGTAGCATGTGACACTGTATTTACAGTAACTGCTAGAGCAATTACTTGTTCAGTCTTACTTTGAATGTTAAGTAATGATCAGTTGTTATGCAGATGTGATGGTCGAGTGCTTTGTGCCCAAAGTGAGTACATGGTTTAGTGTAGGGGGTTTCAATCTTTTAGATGCCACAAACCCCCAAATATGATCATCCTAAAAGGTATCTATATAGTTTCTTGTATAAATACCCAATTTATACAGTGAAAAAAATTGTATTGTAAATGTCTCTCGCTCTATGTATGGGAAAATAATTTGTTTCTATTAAGTTCATTATTATTATAATTATAATAATATTATTATTATAATAATCAAATATTTATTGTTTTATTTTTATGTATTACTATTGTATTTATATGTATTCATTTATTTTAATCTTATTTTTATTGTTTTATTATTATTATTAATTTTACACTGTTTGTCTCTAAACATACCTATGGACCGTCTTAGCAATCCTTTGCATCCTCCTCAATTTAAAAAAGACTCATTAAAGTAATGTTTTACTTTTTATTGACATTCTATTTGGCACAAATCTGCCTTCAGGTAATGTGCGAATTCAATCACTTAATTGCTTAAAAGGCTGTAATATCATACAACAATAAACACAGTTGTTTTTCCCCTCCTATCTGTTTTTTAAAATATCAGCCAGGCCCCGATTGAGTTGCCCTGGAGCCCGCTGCTGCGCCATCTAAAGTCAGCCCCCCGCCCTCCCTGACTCGCTCTGGAGACAGGATGGCTAAGCAAGAGGGAAAAACACACACAGCCACCTCAGACCTGGCCCCAAATGTATCACCCATCCCATCGTAAAGGTGCTGATGTATCACCCCCACCATTTAGTCATATCATTCTGATCTAGAAGGTGGAAAACTAAACCTAGACCAACACAGAAATTTGATACACGCTACTGAGCTTTTATTGAACAGACTTTTCTTTAACACTTACTTCTCAAGCGTCCTCTGTGCTTGTGCTTCCAATGGATGGTAGGAAAGTGAGTGAGAGCCATTGATTTCTTTAACTCTTTCTACGCCACTGTTGGTTAGTGTGATGGCAGATCAGATAAAGATAGATTGATTAAAGCTATGCAGTGGGAGGCTGGTGTAGTTCTGGAGAGTGGTCTCTGTTTATTCAGTATGCCCCAGCTGTCCTTTAAGGGTATTGATCTGCTTTAAATACATTTGGCTATCGGAGTAAATTATTTAGAGTGGCACCGGATAGGGTGAATTCAATGATGGGTTGGGTTAGTGCAAAGACAACCAAAAAGATTTCTGTCTGGTCTTGTAATGAGTCACAATGCTTGTTTACCATATTATTTAGGGGATTTCATTTGGTTGTAGAGACCCAGATAATTGAATTACATGTGCCTTTTTTTTTAATGCCAAGTAATGAACATCTTGTGAGAGTTGTAATGTGCCTTTGACACACCAGGCCTTGTTTATACCAGCACGTTTCTCTTTGTAAACCAACTAGTCTAATTCCACTTGGTGGCAGACTTTAGATATAAGATTTGTTTTGATATTGTACTTTAAAAAGCCAGAATGCAGATTTTAAAGGAATAGTGTACTCAAATGAAAATTTGGTGAAAATGTACCCACCCTCAGGCCATCCAAGATGTAGATGAGTTTGTTTCTTCATCAGGACAGATTAGGAGAAATTTAGCATTACATCTTTTTCTCACCAATGGATCCTCTGCAGTGAATGGGTGCCGTCAGAAGGAGAGTTCAGCTGATTTTTAACAGCTGATAAAAACATCACAATAATCCACAAATAATTCGCACAGCTCAACTTAATGTTTTCTGAATTATAAAACTGTGTTTGTAAGAAACAAATCCATCAAGGCATTTTAAATCATAGCTGTTCAAACAGCTGATAAAAACATCACAATAATCCACAAATAATTCGCACAGCTCAACTTAATGTTTTCTGAAGTATAAAACTGTGTTTGTAAGAAACAAATCCATCAAGGCATTTTAAATCATAGCTTCTGGCCAAAATATGAGCCCATAATAATCCATAACAATGCTTCCTCCAGTGAATGCAATGCTAAAAATCTGTTCCGATGATCTTTGATGGCCTGAGGGTAAGTAAGTTTTCAACAAATTTTCATTTTGGGGTGAACTATTCCTTTAACCCAACCAAAGTAACCAAACAGCATTGACCATGAATGCCTTTGTAGTAGGGTTGTGCATTTTGGTGATTTTTGGCTACTTGAGAATTTGTCTGATAATTTAGTCAAGTTCTTTGTACAGCGTCAGATGAACACCTTTCTGTTTTTTCAGCATGTCCACATCCTGCCCGGTATTCTCCAAACAATGTGCAATTTGGCTATAAAAACAAATATAAATGTAGACTGTGCAAAAGAAATAAAAAATAGGTTGTTCACATAAAGCTTCAATAGTCATTAAATGAATTGCTAGTAAAGAAAAAGCCACAAACTATGTGTCAGGTTCAGAGGTCTTATGAATGGAATGTTTATAAGTTCTTTTCCCTGTGTATGTAAGAGATTACATATGATAATTCTGTTAAGTTGCTGTTCTTCTAATATTATCATTACTTTAAAAAAGGATTTTAATCGCATGTGGTCAATTTAATAATGTTCAACAACTAATATTATTATTATTATTGGTTGCTGGTAGGGCTGGACGATATGGCCACAATTGATATCACGATATATTTCTTAATTTCGGTCGATACGATATAATTCCGATATCGATATGAACACTATTTATCTGAAATAGAAATCTTTTGTAACATTATAAATGCCTTTATCATCACTTTTGATCAATTTTAAGCATCCTTGCTAAATAAAAGTATTAATTTCTATCATTTCTTTCCCAAAAAAATAATAAAAATTATACTGAATGGAATAGTGTATAATGTTACAAAAGCTTTTTATTTCAGATAAATGCTGATCTTTGGATCTTTCTATTCATCAAAGAATCCTGAAAAAAAAATGTACTCAACTGTTTTAAATATTGATAATCAGCAAATCAGCATATTAGAATGATTTCTGAAGGATCATGTGACACTGAAGACTGGAGTAATGATGCTGAAAATTTACCTATGTATGATCACAGGAATAAATTACATTTTAAAATCTATTCAAATAGAAAGCAATTTTAAATAGTAAAAATATTTCAACATTTTACTGTTTTTGCTGTACTTTGGATCAAATAAATGCAGCCTTGGTGAGCAGAAGAGAATTCTTAAAAAAAAAAAAACCCCTTTAAAAATCTTACTGTTCAAAAACTTTTGACTGGTAGTGTAGGCTGATTATTCTTATAGATTGAAACAAATGTGCTTCAGCCAGAAAATAGGGTATGAAAAGTGCTCCGAGTCGCTGAAGCAGAAAACAAAAAAATTGAACAACAAAAACTGGAAATGTTGCTGGAGACGGGCTTATTTAAAATGAAAACTCATTCTCTGCCAGCAGGAGGCGCTTTTAGAGTGATAAAACTAGCAGTTTCCCCGGTAATGGCTGTAAATCAAAGCAGCTCCGCTCATGAATGCTACTTATCAGATCAAATGAAAATGCCATCGAAACTTTTCTGAAGACAGTCAATTCCCTTCAGAGATACATTCATATAAAACACCCGCGCCGTGTTATGATTTTGAAACGTGCAGTGCTCATGTTTATTCAACGAAGTCAAACGGCACAAATAAATCAATGTATGGGAAACTGGTAATGTATATCGAAATATCGGAAATGTGTTTAAAAATCATATCACCGTTATTGAAAAAAATTATATCGCGATACATATTGATATTGAATTATTGTCCAGCCCTAGTTGCTGGTTATGCTCTGTCTGTTTTGCATATTTAATACTTGCTTGACTTTGAATTTATTACATTTGTGAATAAGAATATATCTAAAAAAAAATTCAAATTACGCACTGGGGGTAAAACACCTTTCAGTTGTACTCCCTTTAGCTGCTTTCCTCCATCCCATTCATCTTTTCAATTAAGCTATGTTGTAGATTACACTGTGACATTACCAGGTACGACATGACACACTTAAAGTGAAAAGTTATTTAAAGTTCATTTCACAGATTTCTGAACTATGAGATGTTATCATGGATAAACCGACGCAATATGGCGGAAATAGAAACCAAGCAACCATGTTTTAACCCCTTTTCAAATGTCTTTTCACTTGTTCATTCCTCTGGAGTATTTTTGCTTCAAAACAAGTACTGTAGCAGTGCTTCTCTGTGTTACTATAGCCTAGGCTTACTGGTTAATACAATAGTGCAGTTGATTTGGTTCCACATGTTAACTGGGTTCTCATGTTACCTTGCTTTAAAGATGCAGTCAAATATTTATTATTTATAAACTCTTTTACCTTACCCTTGTATTTGTATTGTAAAAAATACAGCTTTAACATACTTTACAGCATAAAATATAATCTCCTATGTTTTTCAGGATTTTGTGGTACTATGCCAGTATCCAAATGCCATTTGGACATTCAGCAACCTGGATCCGAATGACACCAGTAGCCAGCCTCCATGCTTACCAAACACTATGCCTACATGCTTCACAGAAATGGATCTTTCTGTACGGTAAGGAAACTTCTGCTATAAAATGCCACTTCTTCTGACATCCCCTCTGCAGTACAAGCAACCAAGAAGTGTGTTTTCATGTGGTGATTACATGACCAAAGTAGATAAAAATGCTCCCTACACCAGAGATGGCCGGACTGCAACAAATGGTTTCCACATGTTGGGATCTGGGTATTCATTTTAGAAAAAAAATAATAATAATTTACAGATCAAAGTTCATCCTTGTGAGGCTTGTTTCCCAAGGCAACAGCCCTACCCATTTTCTCTCACACCTGAGGTGCAGACTTATGCTCAGCAGATGCTAAGCTGTGAAATATTCAGGAAGGAATTTTCACAGAGGAAAAAATTATTTTCCCTTAGAAAAAGAAGTAATGTGATTAATGATATTACAAAGCTGAAAATTATATTTTTGTCTGAAAATACAAAATGTGTCAACGAAAGCATACCAGGCGTTATTGATACTATGTGTCCCTTGAAGTAAAGGGTATCTCAGTGCAGGGTCATCATATGTCTGGAGATGGTTCAAAATTGAAGACAGGATAGGGAGTACGGTAGGTCTCTGCCGTCTGCGCCGTCTTTCATCAAACCCCAGCACAACCACACGCTCAGACCCTTTGGTGGAATGTGTGAGGCAGGTAATGGAAAATAAACTTGCAATAAACCTCTGCAAACTTTTGGACTTTTCCATCTCCATATTTTTTCCTATATAAATTCCAAGAAATAATAAATGATTTGTCTAAGGTTAAAAGTAGAGAAATATAATAATACAGTGCAGAATGTCTGTTGGGAGAACTCATCAATTATTAACGTCACCATGAAATCAACATATTTATAAATAAATATAGATATTTATAAATTATTAATTCATGTATTTTTGAATTCATTTGGCCTTGTAATCTTTAAAAAAAAAAGCATTAAGCATTTCTTCCTTCTCACAACAATATCTGCAGGGCTCGCAAAATCGCTAGCCCCATAGTTTGCTTTGGATTAATTTAGCCTATGTAACCCTAATTGTCTTTTGTATTCTACCTTTGTACTTGTAATTGTTATTATTTTACTGCATAATAATAATAATAATACAAAATACCTCTCATTTTATGTCATGGAACACACATGTGGTTACAAAAATGCAAACAGTAAATTAGTTATTAAGATTCACAGAAGCGAGAGCTAAATAAACTGTTCACTAATATTGCTAATACTCTGTTTACATTAACATTTTGCACTTTTAGCCATAGGACATCAGGGCTCGCAAAATCGCTAGCCCGAAGTCCCGGGGCTATTGTGTTTTCCAGTCGGGCTACCAAAATGTATCACCACTCTGCCCGACGGGCTACCTTAAATGCAGATTTCCCGCGGGTCCTTAAAAACTCCTACAGTGAGTTGTATCAAACTTAAAGGGTTAGTTCACCCAAAAATGAAAATTAGCCCATAAATTACTCACCCTCAAGTCATCCTAGGTTTATATGACTTTCTTCTTTCAGACGAATCCAGTCAGAGTTATATTAAAAATTGTCTTTGATCTTTCAAGCAGTTTCATGGCACTCAGCGGTTTTGCATGCATCAGTCCAAAAAAAGTTTAATAAAAAGCGCCCATTCATTAAAAAAAAAGTGTCTCACATGGCTCCGG
>NW_015633185.1:2037020-2047579 GCF_001515625.1 Sinocyclocheilus rhinocerous | reverse complement strand
TTTTTCGCTATAATTCCTGATAAAGCAGCATTTATGAGCATGGAGCTGCTTTGTGTACAGCCGTTACCGGGGAAACCACAATATTTCAGCGCTCCTAAAGCGCCACCTCGTGGCAGAGAATGAATTTGCATTTCCAACCAGCCTTTCTTGCTGTTTATGGTCAGATCAATGCAAATATCAACTAGTGTTTTTATGCAGCAAACACAATGAGTTGTAAATGAGAAAGAAGTTAATGTGCCTTCTAAAAATCTAAACAGTTAAGACAGTAATATTTATACGTTTTAAATTGACAATAATTTATATGCTTGATTTATCCCTTTTCATAAAAATGGTCTAAAGGCTGAAATGCTGTTGTATACAATTTTTGTTTTTGTGAAAACCTGTATCTGAACTGTAAATCATGTAATTTTATGGCTCAATACTGTATGTTACCATAGACATTGTCCAACCCCACTCATACTGTTCATTTTACTTGTGCAAATGGGTCATAAATTGCCTTAAATGTATATTTAAATACATAAATTCTGTATTTTTCTTTTAAATTTTAAATTATAAATTCTGCAGATACCCTGTAAATAGTGAAATAAAATTCCTTCCTTCATATTTGTTGATATTTGTATATTGAAAATATTTTGATTGACATTTAAACTCCTATCTGATTTTCTATATATATATATTAAAAAAAAAAGTATTTTTTTTATTTGGGCTAGTTAATTTAATTTTCGGGCTACCAAAATCTGAAGAGTACCTGCCCGAAGGGCTACCAGGGATTTTGAATTTTTGCGAGTCCTGATCTGATGACATGTACTGGCACGAGGGCGGCACAATAATCCCATTTACATTAAATTAGGAAGGAAAACACAATCACAAATTCCATTTCCTACTGACTAATGATAAACAGTAAAAAGTAATGATAAATAACATCAATAACAGAAGACTGTAATGATAAATACCAACAGTAATTCTGATACATTTTTTATATTTATACATATTTTTGCACCATAAGTGGTTCAGACATTTTTTTTAAACAATTGCCATAAAACAAGCAAGAGCTAGGCAAAAAGTGAGGGGTAATTCATTTTGGGGTAATTGGTCCAGTTATAAAGCACAAAGATCAAATCAGCTTCTTTAGTGAGATTTGCTTAGTGTTTCACAGACCAGCTGTTCCGATCTTAGTCTGTTGGGCTGAGTTTCTTAACTTCTCAGCAAAAATGTGCTCAAATTTGGGGGGCTTTGTTCTAGAAATGTTGTCTCAACCCATTACCCTTCCAGAGGAATCTGGCCGTTGGAGCTCATATTGCACCCAAGTGCTCCACAGATTAACTTTTCTTCTTCTCCTGCAATCCACTGCTGTGTAACCAGTCTTGTGCTACCTTTAAAGTCTCTGCTTGACTGATTCTCTGCCATATAGCTGCTTGACAGTGATTGGTGTTGTGTCAGGAAGAGATGTGGGACTTCGGTGAGGATGAGAAGAAGAGAGGATGATAGAAGAGAGAGAGCTGGTCGTGGGGCACATCTCAATGTGCCTAAGTATTCTTATGCTAATCCTTTCCTGAGATGAGGCGCAAAGCAGCCAAGCAAACAATGGCAGCGGAGCCAGAAAGTCTACCCTGCAGTCTAGCAGGCCTTGAAAGGCATGTCGGGCATAGCGCCGACACTGAGGGAAGGGATCCTCCAGTACTGGGAGCCCTGCTGTAAGGAGGGGCCCCAGGAGGGACCAGAGACCCGGGCCAAAGCAGACCAAGAGAGCGGGGGCGAGGGGGAAACAAACACCAGACCACTCTGGTCGTCATGCAGGCTTTAGTTAGAAGTGATAAGAAAGGCAAGGTGAGATTTATTTCATAATATTATCATACATTGGCTTTTTCTTCTGGTTGGAACCCCCACCCAAACGGTCTGTATGTTGTGGTGAACTGTCGTTTATGTTGGGTTGTTGACCAGAGGGAACCCTTGAGTTCTGCACATTAGGAAGATCAGATATTACTCACTCCTCAGGGATTGAGAGCGATTCATGGTCCAGCATAAAGCCCAAAGGATACTTCGGCTGACTGCATTCTGAGCACTGTCTGCGGGATGTAATTTTCGTGATCAGAAGGGTCCACGGACGTCCACACACAGCCCAATTTTTGTGCCCGCACGGATTGTGTCGTGTGCGTACAACAGCACACACACTAGGTGAAATATTCAGACAGAAGAGTGTCAAACTCATCCATCTGCGCTCATCGAGTACATTTTGAAGGCTGTGTGCAAGATTCAGCGGAATGCAGAAAATTAAGTACAGGTCTTAAGGTTGGCTCCAAAGGTGCACCATAGTTACACATCACCATACAATACCCCTATTCATTCAGCCTCCTTACATAAATTTATGGCGCCATCAAAGCCTTTCAGATGGCAAAGCTCCAGGAGTGTCTGATGAAACACTGAACCATAGTGTGCCTTATATATTGCTTTTTAAGATATGTGATACTTTTGAAGCAACAATAGTGATAGATGTCCATTCAAGACACATGAGTGCTGGACTTGTTTTATATGAAAGTCCACAAGGTTTAGCAGTAGATTTAATCTGTCTAATATTAGAAGCATTGTAAGCTGTTTTCAGGGGTGTCCTTCTAGCCATACTTCTTTTTTGTGTGTGTGCAGATCCAAGTTTTGTCTTCATCAAGTCAAGACATGACTCAACTTGCCTAGTCATTCATGTATAAGTTGATTTGAATAAAAGTTGATTTTACTTGCAGAATGTGAGTGATTGCTTTCATTTTCTTGGCGTTTAGGATGTTCTTTTGAACTTTTTGATCACAGTTGCAATAAATTAAGCAGCACAACTGTTTTCAACATGGATAGTAAGAATGTTTCTTGAGCACCAAATCAGCATATCACAACAATTTCTGAAGAATCATGTGACTCTGAAGACTGGGTCTTTTGAATGTGACTGACACCTCTAAACATCTTCCTGTACTGTGTTGGCTCTCCTCCCACTCTCAACCTTAAATGTTGTGGTCTTCACCCCATATTTAATTCCTGATGCAAGAGAGAAAGCAAGAATGGACTTTGGGTGCTTGTCTAATATGGTATCCTTAACATATCTGTGTACACATGCAAATTTAACATGGCTCTTTATACCGTTCTTTTCTAAGGTGTTCGAATGTGATGCGATGCCACCTGGTAAGTTGTGAGGCATCTTCTTTGCAGCAGGCCTCAACTTTTCCCGGTTGTGCTTGATCCTGCTGCTTGTGTACCTCTTAACCTAGCAGCCGCAGCTTCTTGTCTCTGTGTGTAGGTGCCTTCACAGCTATCTTGTCCCCTCGCTTTGCGGAGGCTAGCTTTGTTCCCTTGTTATCCGGTCAGGGATGTGTGAAAGTGGGGCACAGGTCGGGGCTCTTTGTCCCCCTTGGGCAAATCAGAAGTGACAGACACCAGCCCACTCCGCCACTAATTTGTCCCCCGCTCAGGACATACTTCGCTCAGGGCCACTAATTGCAGCGAGATGCACAGGCCTACAAGGGAACAGACACATCACGTTGTTAACGCTGGAAGGGGACAATGGGGTAATTGCAGAACATCCTTCATCAAATTATTTGGGCATGTTTCAGCATTCAAGGGTAGCGCCGGCCTGACGGGTTGAGGGGTCAAGTCCAGAAAAAACAAGGGGGCAGTGATGTTCAGGGCTACCAAGAAGAATTACAGCACTGCTTAATCAAGTCTTTTTTTTCTTGTAATATTGAGAGATTATTAAGCTATAGATGAATTTTTGGACTTTGTGTTTGTAGACATTGTTTAAACTTGTCTAGAAAGATGCATTGAGACATGAATGATCTGCTCATCACGTTTTTTTTTTTGTTTGTTTCTTTTATTAATTTAGTGCCGTGGACCCCGTGAGAAGGGATCTCTGAGTTTCTAGTGCCATCATCATCATCCCCCAGCTCTTCCTCTCATCCTCTGCATCTCTTCAACCCTAATTGTAATTGCTCCACCTGTACGTTAGTGTTCACTGGGTTTTCAGGAGCATAAGCTGTCATCACTGATCTCATTACGGCGACGCTGTTTGACGATGGCACAGCTTTTGTATGTCACTGTGATTTTGGCCGGAGTCTGCCTGCATCTGAGGCTTTGCGCTGGAGGTAAGGCATCTTTCCTTCACACGTCCTTGCCTTCATCGTATATTTACAGTAGCTTTAGCTTAAATTCATAGTCTTTACATAAACAAAGCTTAGTCTCAAGAATACAAGTGGTATTCAAACAAGGTGATAGGAGTTTGTCTAGCCTATTTGTGATTTCTCTATGCAAACTCTGCTCTGAGAGTTCAGTTTGTTATATGTAAGGACTCCACATGAATGTGATCTCCAGAGCTACTTTGAGAGCTCAGCTCACAAGCATTTCAATATTTAATTCTGAATGGGGAGTTTATCAAGTACTCATCAAATACACACCGACAATTTTCATACTGAAAGCTCAAACATTTAAAGATGTTTAATTGAAGAAATCGAGAAATATATTATTGTTGTGTAGTAACATAATAGTAATCGAAATTATCACGTAGAATGGCTGTGACTCAAACATAAACTCATGCCACAGGTAATTTAATTCCACACATAGAACTTTAACAAAAAATAAGAATGTAGTGTTTTGTTTTATGCTGTGAAGCTCTGTATTGAAGCACTTAATTTGATGAGAAAATAATGCAATGTAAAATGGTGTAAATTGTTATATTTTAATTTGAACTCTGTGAGGTACAGATGGCTGTTTTTGTGATTTAAAGTTTAGGGGAAATTCCTTCATCGCTTTCTTGAATGTACAATTTTAAAGCTAAGACACTCTGGTTGCTTTGAGTTTCGCATTCTCTTGCATCTATTTTTTTTTTTTTTTGAGGGGCTTTGATGTGATTGCAGTACAGCAGGGCAGGAATCATGTGTGTCCGTCTGAACGTTTCCATATGCTTAATAACGTGATGTTTACTGATGTAAAACAAAAGAAAACTTTGTTTGATAAAAACGCCCTCCCTGAGACAAACTAACTGATAGTTGCCTGTAGACAATCAATGAGCTGTGAAGGCAAACAGCAACAGCCGATTGCTTGGAAAGCAGTTTTAGCGCACAGAAAATTTTTTAGTTTGAGTTGAAAAGCCTACTGCTTTATATTTTAGTTCACATTATGTTAACATACTTTAACTCTGAACTTCTGTGTAAAACAATACTTTGTGCTCTGGATTAGAACACCCTCTGATATCTCTTGAGGTGTGTTTACTCATGCCAGGGAGTTCAAAAGACATCTTTCCTGTCGTGACTCACTCCTGAACCATGAGCCACTCAGAGGCCCCCCACTAAAGGAAGCTGTTGAAGTGATTGTTGCTGCTCTCTCTTCCTTTTTTAGCACATTAACCATTTCCTCTATGGCACTTCACAATTGCTAGTTGGTAAGAGCTATTTCAAACACAGAAATACTTGGGCCCTTTTTTTGCAGTTGATCTTCAGATTTAAGCCCTTATTTAGTAGATTTTAGATATTACAAGTGGCTTGCTTTCTGTTCCACACTGACTTAAGAACTAGAGTGGTTTATTATCTTTTTTTCATTATTATCGTTTTATTATATATTTTTAAATTCACCTACATTTGTGAATGAACAAATAAAGCGTTTATTTGTTTTTGTTTACTTGTTTGTTATGAATGTTTGAAAAGTTTGGAATTAATCTTTCTTAGTCCACACTTAGATTTTTTTAAATGCCTTTTCGGTACAGTCTTTTATTTGATTCTGATAAATTAGTTAAGAGAAAGAAGCCTAGTAACATGCCCAGTAGTCAGATTTCGAACAGCTCAGTTTTCCTCGAGTTCATATTATATCAAACATCTGTCTAATGTCCTTGTCAGTGTATTTTTGTACAGGTGCAGCAGAAAAGTAGGAAATGGTTGAAACCAAAGACGCAGCATGAAGGCGAGGACATTTGACTTCTCAATGCACTGTTGTTTCTCTCAGTGTTAGAGTTGTGTAACGGCTAGTTAAATGCCTCTATAGTACATGTTTTTTACTTTACTCATCAGATGCACCCCTGAGATGTAATTTCAGGCAGGTGTCTGCACCTCTGAAACATAATCGTGAAGAAACAGAGGTGATATTGGCGACTGAAAGCCCTCAATTGCCTCCATAGTGCAAATTGCTTTTTTCCCAAGCAATTGTAGACTTCTACCTTGATTGAATAGTGAGTGAGGTTAGCACTCCTGCTAGGGGAGAAGAAAGCGTGTTTCAAATGCAGGAAGGCATTTAATTTGGTGAGGTGTACAAATAAAATGCATGTAAAATTGCCCCAGAAATGACACAGACAATTTATTCCAGTATACTGACTTAATTCAGCTATATTTAATTCACAGTTCTCTTCCAAGTACCATTTCAAGTAGCATTTGTGAAGACTGAACATAAAATAATGTAAAGTGCGATATAGTCAATGAAACAATGCATTGCTGTGAAGGGAAACTATGCCAAAGACTGAAATCTATTTTTGATTTTCTTTCTTCCCTTTGCTCTTTTTTTTTTAAGTGAGAGAGAGAGGGTAATGGTGTGTATCTGCTAGAGAGTCTCATTATGGGGGGATGATCTGCCAGACCTCAGACTCCACTGTAACTGGCGGCAAAATTAGGCACACATGTGAATGTGGAGGCTCTAATGGGCCCCTCTGACACATCAGTCATCGCCCACAACCAGTCACAAGCCAGCAGTGGGCAGAAATCCTTTGCCCAGTCAGAAGGACTGCTTCACAGCTATTTTGAAGACCATGAGAGTTTTGAAATCCTAGCATTGTTGTACATTGCACTTTCTGCCACTCTCATAGATTTTTGTGCAGTTTCAGTGAAAACCAGAACCTTCAAGGATTCAAGATCCTTCAATCCCAAAGTCATTCCTCAAGCACTGACCCTGAGTGGAAAGAATGGAGTAGAGGAGTAAAGAGTGATGGAGAAGGATCCCCTGGGTTCCTCTTTGGGGCTTTGCTCATTTGATCCTTGTCCAGCTTTCTCCTGATGCGAAATTTCCATCCTGGCCCTATGCATCAGGATCTGCCGTCATAAAGGGGGACTGTCTCCCTTAGCCTGGGCTCAAGGCCACACAATCATTTACATTTGCTTTATGAGTAGCTCAATTACTGAAATGACCTCATTGAAATCCCTTGCGAGCAGTTGAATGAGATTAAGTCTAGACAGTGTAGTTCTCTTTAAGAGTTTATTTTTTATAGTTTAGTAAAGTAACATTAGATGTGTGTTTGATCCACTTAAGTAAGAAAGATATGGAGTCTGTCCGCACCCTGAACGAGAGCACTTGAGAGGCTGAGTGCATCATTTAGTTTGCGGTCTAGAATTGTTCTGATAGACGGAGCCTATCAAAGGTAGCGTCTCGCAGCTTCACAGGCTTTATCTGGACATTTAACTGCACTGCCTCCATCAGCTCTGTTTTCTCAGGGTGTTTCTCCAGCAGTCTTGTTTGTGTTGTGATCGACTGTTTTGTTAATGTTTCTTGCTGTCTCGCATTCTGTCTTTGACTCATAATGCTGTTGAAGACCACCACAATTTCCTCTTTCCACACCATCCCAATTTTAATGTTTTTTTAATGTAAATATCATTATAAAAATTGTTCTGAATCTGCAACTTTAACTAGAGTTGTTATATAAACAACAGTAATGACTATAACGATTTATGTCTCATGAACCTCATTACATAATTTGGTTTGTAGAGGGTTAAAGGGATATTTCACCCAAAAATGAAATCTTTTAATCACCCTCATGTCATTCCAAACTAAAAGCAACACTGAACCGCTCTGACTTTCATTGTGGACAAAAACACACATTTTTCCAAAATATTTTCTTTTGTATTGCACAAGAGAAAGTAAGTAATACAGGTTTGGGACAACATGAGATAAGAAAATAACAGAATTTTATTCTTTGGAAGAACTATCTCTTTAAGCACCCACAGTATGGTAAAATCCATTTTAACTTATTACATTTAATTCAACTAAGAGCTAAATATGAAACGTTTTCTTTTGCCGTGGGGCATTCAACAGTTGCAAAGTAAAAACTGCTGTGATATGCTTACACATGTTAGGGAAAATATGTGTTCTTCAAGATATCGTTTTTCTAGTAGCACTTCTTTCAGGCTGCCTGTTTTGTTAGGCTCATACTGTGTTTATATTGAGTTGTTTGTACTCATCAATCACATTTTCACTGTATGTACATTGTAGACGATCCATTGAATTATGCATTGAATCGTTGAGTAACAGAAGCTCCTTTATCATGCCCAGCTCTCTATTTAATCACTGAGTCCTAATAGAATTAGTCCAAGAGGAGAGTCCAGTCTAATTGTAAGATCAGCAGCACACGTGGAGGCTGTATAAGACAGACCGTAATGGGATCTGAGGATGGAATGCAGCTGATAAAAAGAGCGCTGTGTCGCCCTGCCGCCCAATCTCACAAACTGCTGCTTTGTGAGTGATTAGCTCTTTTACCGACAGGTCTGGACAGGAACGTCTGCAGTGGAGTCCTGCTGAACAGAAAGTTTCAGCAGTACAAGCTGATGCACTGTGGCATGATAAGACATCAGTAGTGACATATCTCAGAGGCCTTTATTCAACTGAAATTCAAATAAAAAGCAAAATAAATGGTTGTGAGGGTGTGAAACCGAAAGGGGCATAACAGGGATGTACTTGGTAGTTGGGCTGGATCTGAACGGGAGCAGATTTACAGAGGAGGAGTGAAGGATGGGAAATTATAAAAGTAGGAGATGGTGACCTTATTGAGGATTGACACAATACCTCAATTTTATTAGCCAACTCAGCCAGAACAGACTACTAAATTGAGCATTCAATACAGATACTACAGAAAGAAAGACTGGTATCAAACTTTTTTATTTTAGTATATTTTTGGTTCTTAAGTACTGGTACTTTTGGCATCCCTACTTAAGAGATTTTATGAAGAAAAAAAAACACACACACACTACTTGCTAGCTTTTAAGCTAGTTTTGTCATAGATGTACACTACTGTTCAAAGTTTGGGGTCTGTAAGATTTTTTTAATGATTTTGAAAGAAATTTCTTCTGCCCTGCAGGCTGCATTCATTTGATTAAAAATTCCATTAAAAAGGAAAATTGTGAAATACAATTACAATTTAAAATTATTGTTTTCTATTTTAATATATTTTAAAATGCAATTTATTCATGATGGCAAAGCTGAATTTTCAGCATCATTACTCCAGTATTCAGTGTCACACATTTCAGAAATCATTCAAATATGCTGATTTGCTGCTCAAGAAACATTTCTTATTATTATGATATATGAAAAAACAGTTGAAAAACTGTTGCACTGCCTAATATTTTTGTGGAAACCTTTATAATTTTCAGGATTATCTGATGAATGTCAAAGGAACAGATTTTTAACAAATCTAAATCTTTTGAAACGATATAAATGTCTTTACTGTCACTTTTGATCAATTTAATGCATCCCTGCTGAATTAAAGCATTAATTTATTTTTAAATAATGTTCCTGACCCCAAACTTTTGAACAGTAGTGTATGAGGTTCTGTAACCACAGACATGGGTTTATTAACACCTACTGGCCATTTTGTGTGTTTGCTCACCTGGCCTGCCATTGATTGTTAGTGTCTTGTCACTTACAGCAGGTCAGAATCCTGACCACGTGCTACAGGGCACTGGAGTGAAGCCTGGCTCAGACGCCAGAAGGCCCGGGGACGACTCTACTGTGGCACCAGAAGATGCTGCCCGCTTCCTCAGCTGCCACTGCTCAGGGCACTGCCCTGATGACGCCAAGAACAACACCTGCGAGTTAGTGTCATAGGGCGTGGCACCTTTTAAGTGATTATTGTACATGTTTGTGCTTTATGTATTAAAAAAATTAATAAGTAGATTGCTTTTCTTTAAAACATAACAGGACAAATGGGCAGTGCTTCGCCATAATTGAAGAAGATGAAAATGGCGATGTGATCTTAAGCTCAGGCTGTATGAAATATGAGGGCTCTCACTTTCAGTGCAAGGTAAGGAAAGTTGTTTCTTATAAGTGTTTCACGCTTTGATATCATATATAATTAAATATCAGACTTTATAAGTTTGACTTGTTTGATTCACAGGATTCACAGTTTGCACAGACACGTCGAACCATCGAATGCTGCCAGTTTGACTTTTGTAATCGAGACCTAAAGCCAGAGTTACCACCTCGAGACACCGGTATGCTTCAGTACTAACTGCCTGGCAAATATTACACATTATATAAAATACAAAATAAACAGCATAATCTAGCTAGCTAAACTAGATTGCAGTGAAAAGTGTAAGAACGGCTTGTCTGGGACAAATCAATTAGTAATGTTTAGAATCATATACCATAATTTCTCGTCAAAATCATTAATCAATATATACATTAATGTACATTAATGTATATTAATGTTTAGCATTCAAAATGTAGATTCTTTTTCTTTTTTGGATATTAATACTTTTATTCAGCAAGAATGCATTAAATTGATCTAAATTGACAGTAAAGACATTTACATTGTTCCTAAAATGTATATTTAAAAAAAAAAA
>NW_015633185.1:2006399-2032268 GCF_001515625.1 Sinocyclocheilus rhinocerous | reverse complement strand
AAAAAAAAAAATACTGGTTCTTTTGAACTTTGTTCATCTTAGAATCCTGAAAAAAATATCATGGTTTCCACAAAAATATTAAGCAGTACAGCTGTTTTGATAATTATTAGTATTAACATTGATGATAATAAATGTTTCTTGAGCACCAAATCAATAATGATTTCTGGAGGATCACTTGACACTAATGACTGGAGTAATGGCTGCTCAAAATTCAGCTTTTAAAATTATTCCATGTTATTTTGAAATATATTAAATTTGCGAAAGTAAAAATCTGACCAGGCCTGTTAATTGAGCCCTGGTTAACTTAATGCCGTAATGATGGACATGTGTTTTCTCTTGATCTCTTTATAGAACCACCAGACCCTCATTGGCTGGCCTTCCTCATTTCAGTGACTGTGTGCTTCTGCACCCTCATCTGTGTCACTGTCATCTGTTATTACAGGTGAGATTGTCACCGCACTGAAGCGGCAAAACACTGAAGCTCTTACATATACATATACATATACTTACATATAGCCGTTTGTGACGTGCCCATTTTTTCCACATCAGTGAATTGTAATGTTTGATGTATTTTTGCATAGCACCTTTGAAAACACATGCCCACCCACATCATGGTCTGTTGTCAAAAGAGAAACACTTCTGTTATTGCAAGTAGGGGCAAGACTACCAATACCTTGTCTTGGATACACAACTATGGAAAAGTTTGCCTTTAGAACAAATTAACCTTTTAGTGTCTGTTTACTGAGCTGTCTGCAAGCAGCAACCTTCCAGTCTCTCTCTTAAAACCAACACGGAAGTGACTTAAACTGCAATTCATTGACTGGCGGCTAGAGACTGGCTCCAAAAGGGAGTCAATCCCATAGGGAATACATCAACTTTCACCGTGGACGAAGCGGAGTCCAGCCGGCCGGACACGGCATCAACAGTGTGGTGAGGGGCGTAACATGTCTGTCTCACGCTTGAGGTATTCGGCCAATCACAACGCACTGGCTAGCTGGCCAATCAGAGCACACCTCGCTTTTCCGACTGATGAGCTTTGTAAAAATCGACGCGTTTCAAAAAGGCGGGGCATAGAGGAGAAACAATAATGTACAGTATGTGGAAAATAATGTGTTTTTTTTACTTTAAACCACATGAACACATTTCATTACACCAAATACACAAAATAATGTTCTTTTTAGCAACGTCATATGACCCCTTTAAAGTTCTGCATAAATAATTCCGCTGCTGTCACTACCGTCGAGCTAGGCGGGCATGGTTTCAGCAACCAGTTACCTCAGCTCCACCCACGTCCCGCCTCTTTGCCCATTTTTGATTATCCGGGAGTGACGCGCTGCCAAGATGGCAACGGCCGGCGCCACCCACTTTGGGCTTCAAACATGCTCTTCAGAAACCTACGGGTGACGTCACGGACACTGCGTCCATGTTTTATACTGTCTATGGCTGTCTGTCAAAAAGTGTCTTGTTGTTTGAAAAAATCAGAAAAAAGACTTTGAAAAAGTCAGGAAAGAGCTCTCAGATGTCATGTATAGCTGTAAAAAAAGATTTTGTTTTTGACTGTGTCCTCAGGTATAAGTGGCAGACAGTGAGGCAGCGCTACCACAGAGACCTGGAGCAGGACAAGGCCTTTATCCCAGCCGGAGAATCTCTGAAAGATCTCATCAACCAGTCTCAAACCTCAGGCAGTGGCTCTGGGCTCCCCCTGCTGGTGAGAAATCAGCAATGCAGACTGTAGGATCTTTGTAGGACTGCTTGAGCTCATTTTTTCACTGTGTTCCTATTCACTTTTTACAGGTGCAGCGCACCATTGCGAAGCAGATCCAGACAGTGCGTCTTATTGGAAAAGGCAGGTATGGAGAGGTGTGGCTCGGCCGGTGGAGGGGGGAGAAGGTAGCAGTGAAAGTGTTCTTCACTCGAGAGGAGGCCAGCTGGTTCAGAGAGACGGAGATCTACCAAACCGTGCTCATGAGGCACGAGAACATACTAGGTACACTTCATGTCATTCAAGATGCTCTGGTTCTTGTGGAGTGTTTGTAATTGTATATCAGTTCCATGTTTTCCCATGTAACGCAACTCTTCGATCTGTCCGAAGGCTTCATTGCTGCAGACATAAATGGCACTGGAGCCTCTACGCAGCTGTACCTGATCGCAGACTACCATGAGAACGGCTCTCTGTATGACTATTTGAAGTTCACCACTCTGGACACACAGACCCTTCTCACACTGGCCTACTCTGCAGCCTGTGGCTTGTGTCACCTGCACACGGAGATCTACGGCACGCAGGGAAAACCAGCCATTGCTCACAGAGACCTGAAGAGCAAGAATATCCTCATAAAGAAGAATGGCACCTGTTGCATCGCTGACCTCGGGCTTGCTGTGAAATTCAACAGGTGCTTCATCACATTCATTGTATAAGCTTGTTTTTTTTAAATGGTTTGTTCAGTCATTTTGAGGAAGTAACATTTTTTTGTTTGTCTCAGTGACACAAATGAAGTGGACATCCCACTGAGCACACGTATGGGCACCCGGCGCTATATGGCTCCAGAGGTCCTGGATGAGACTCTGAATAAGAACCACTTTCAGGCCTACATCATGGCGGACATCTATAGCTATGGGCTGGTTATATGGGAAATGGCCAGACGCTGTGTCACTGGAGGTATTCGTAAAACTAATTCACTGGCGAATCTTTCTTTTGTTTTGCTTTATACATCTGTTAAGAGATTTTTCTTACCCAAGCCATCACTTTACAATCAGCATGAAATGGAAATTCACCCTATAAAGGTTCTAAAATACATCTTAATGGTGTACTTCATTTCATACTTTTTTTTTTTTGACCATTCAGACCAATCATTTTGTCTGCATAAGCCCCGCCCCTTTCTTATAATCAACTGCAAGCTTGCATTCAGAACTGCCTCCGTCCAATCAACAACTGATGGATAGAACCAAATCCCGCCCTACATTTTTTTCTTTTTGATAATTTTCCCTCAAATTTCTGTCACAATACAGAAGAAAATATCTGTTACTACTTCCCGTTACATTGCAACTTTTAAGTATTTTGATCTAAAATGATCTCAAATGAAAACTTCCTGTTGTGGATGCTTACAGAATTTAAACTATTAGTAATGAATGAATTCATCCACTGATTGTTTCCAAGGTATCGTTGAGGACTATCAGGTACCATATTATGAGATGGTGCCATCAGATCCGTCTTATGAGGATATGCTGGAGGTTGTGTGTGTCAAAGGACTGCGGCCCACTCTATCCAACAGATGGAACAGTGATGAGGTGAGTCATCCAGCAGATGGCAGTATATTTACAGATTATATTTGCAGATTGTTTACAGATTTAGTTAGTATTTGTAGCTTTGCATAGAAGCTCGAGTTATAAATATGTACAGAAGAGAAATGTATTTCCTGATTTGAAAAGAGTTTGTCTCCCCAGTGTTTGAGGGCCATGTTAAAGCTGATGTCAGAATGCTGGGCCCACAATCCTGCATCACGCCTGACTATCCTACGAGTCAAGAAGACTTTAGCAAAAATGGTGGAATCTCAAGACATTAAAATCTGATCAGCGGAGTGGCTTTTATTTCATCTTTGACATCATTGTCCCCTTCACAGAGGAGGAGGAGAGTCGTGATAACTATGAAATATAGCAAGCTTTCTCTTTCTCTGCTGGATCAGACAGTGGTGCCTTTTGCTGCTTTCTGTGAAAGCTGTATCATTGCAAACTTGGATTAGAGGATTACTGCAACAGACTGAAACAGTAGAGTGGGAAAGATTGACGTAAACCCCACTGCCTTAAAATACACAAGTTATTCTGCAAATGTTTCTTTAGATTCTGGGATCAACTTCCTGCCATATGGTTGAAATGCTGTTGACTTCTCATGGATTCTGTGTAAAGCGTACTGTGATTTAATGTATGATGTGTAATATATTATAGTAATAGATGAACTGACAACAGAGCAAAATAATATGCCATCAATATAACCTCGTTCAGTTAAGAGCTCTTGTAGACTATCTGCCCACCTGATGTGTGGCATTTAAAAATCATAATTTAACTCTACAGTAGTTCTTCTCTCGTCCCCCACAGAAGGTTAGAGGTAAAGAGATGCATGCTGCTTTTTCAGTAGATGCAGTTTGATTTTTCACACGTGTCAAAATGATTGTTGCCTAAACCATATATTGTTTGCGCTTTTAAAGCATGTTATTTTTAACATCCTCAAAATAGAAAACATTCCCAGTGCAGCCTTTGAACGTGTATTTTCATAAAGTGAACCAGCTGTCGATACATCTCATTTTAATTAGGAAAGAAAACTCTTCATACTGACAGGCCTTTACAGTCGAGTGGATCTATGATTTGTCTTTAACTGCAGTCCGTGTGAACACCCCTTCAAAGATGCCAAACTCTGGGATGCTGGGTCGTTTTTTAGAACAGATTACTATGAATGTGACTTTGGAGGATTTGGTGATATTCTGATCATATGTCCTTGCCAATATTATGAATCATGTGTTTGAACTGTGTTTGTGAGGTAGCTGAAGGTGAAGGGTACGACTGCAAGTAACATCTGTTAGTCATCAGTGCTTAAGATTTCAGTAAGGGCTGCCAAAATACGGTCTTGGTAACCGGTACGATCCAAAACACACATTATTGTTGCATAACTTGTTTACAGAACTCCCATGCACATTTAATTCTGTTATTCTTTAGAAAGTGCATTGTTGTATTCTAGAATACTTGTTTATTATTCTCAGTGCCATTGAAAAGACCAATGTAATTTGTAAAGAAGAAAGAAAACGATTCACAATAGTTCTTTACACCAGTATCTGGACCCTTAAAGACAGGAACAGTGAATATACAATGCTTTGATAATATCAGTGCCAGACTAAGGTGCTTTGTCACAATACTTCCAGAACAGTATGCCCTGAAATGCCAAAAGGGCATCTTGATTAAAACAATATGCCAAGGTTACACACATGCTTACGAAAGTATTTAAAATATTCGCAAAATAAATAATCGCTATATTAAAGGAAGCATTATCTCACCTCAGAGTGGGTAACGCCTGCAAAATGCTAAAGAAACACTAGATTTGGTGTATATGAAAATATATTTGTATACATTTGTTGCTCTTACTATACAAGAAATCTGAAAATTGAATCTGTGAAATTGATCATCTATATCAAATGTTTTCTGTGGCTAAAAGGGATTTTCAATCGGACCATTAAATTAGCTTTTGAATGCAGTAAAGAAAGGGGAATCATCTTGTGGCTATTCCAATGTTTCTGAGGAGCATTTACCTGTTGAAGAATCTCATCTTTATCGTTTCAATAATTTTGTCTGCATTTTCCCAAATACTAAATTTTGCATCCATCCCCTATGGCCTCTGTTCTTCATCCAAAAACTGAGAATGCACCTCTTCACTCTAATCTGAGTTATGACATCTGTTGATAGGACATGTGTTTTACCATACTGTATATATGCCTGTAGATATTTCGATGTGCTCTCCCATAGTATCACCCAGCCCATCTCTATGTAATATATTAAACAACCTGTCTAATTTGAAAAAAAAGTATTTTTTTTTTCCAACCCCATTTTGAAAGGGTTATGAGTAGGCCTCATACTCTACAATATTTGTCCATGTAATCTTTTAAAAATATAATTTTAGTATACAACTCTTTTTTTGTTGTTTGTTTTGTTTCTTTGTTTTTTGGTGAGTGTTGTTTCTGTTTGGTATTAACGGGAAAAGTACAATATCTTGAAATGTAAGGAATATCATGTAGTTGTCACATTGAAGCCAAATGTAAGACTTTTGATAGTCCACCAGGTAGGGACACATCATCTAAACCAGTGTTTCCCAACCGGGGTGCCGTGTAAAAAAAATCCTTTTTAAATTGCTAAAATGTTCCCAAAAAAAAGCATCTATTATATAATATCCATTTCTGATGTCGCCAATAATTTTCGGCCCGAATCAGTTTTCTAAAGTGTTTTTGAAAAATCACATACCCTGCCTTTAAATAATGTTTACATATGTATAAAAGCCTACATTAAAATCTGTCATATAAATTGGTCTTTTCATTAGAAATTAGCCTACTGATTGCCACCATTGATGGACATCTTTTTTTAATAATATTAAAAATATCTGTATGACATTATATTCTGCAGTTCTTCCCTGTTGTACCGAATATCTATACTTTTCAAATTATCATATCGAAGTTAGAAATTCAAATATTGTGACAAAATTAATTTTGTAGGGTGCCACAAGTTTGTTTAAAATTTCCAAAGGGTGCCGCGACTAAAAAAAGGTTGGGAAACACTGATCTAAACCATTCTCCTTGAAAACAGTGCTCAGTGTCTCAATAACCTGTCACAGTTACTAACAACATAAGCTGTTATTTTAGTCTCTCAGATCCTGAAAGAGAAATTTAAGTGGTGAGCATTGTAAAAAGAAAAAAAATTGCATGTTCTCAGGTGGTCTGCAGCATTAGTAGTCCCGCAAAGGTGTTATCTTGTGGGTTGTTGCACTCTATAGTTCCCTGCACCAGCTCTAGACGGAGTTCCTCTCCTTGCTCCAGCTGCAGGATGCAGACACGTGTTGCAGGTGCACCCAACTTCCTCGGGCTCTGCCGCAAGGAGGCAGCTACCTCTCCACCTCTCTTTAATTGAGCCAGAGATGGGCCTGGTCCAAAGTCAAGTGTCACCACAAAGAGGTAAGCACCAGAAGTAGGAGCCCGAAATATGCCTGTTTTTGGCGAGTATAACTGTCCATGATTTAGGGTCACGCTTTCAAAAAGTATTGTGCCAGATCCATTAGTCCCTTCGGTAGTGCTGGCCAGGAACATAATTGGACTATCTGGGAGCTGACGAAGCACTGTTTGAAATCAAATGATAATGATAAGATATTAAAATATGAATGCTTAGAGGAAAGAAAAAAGGGATATGATGCAATTACAACTGACTTTTACAGGGCGTGCTTTTGTCATGTAAAAATCAACTAACATTTACTCTAGGTTCAAAGTGAAGAACATTTTACATGCTTAATGTAACATGTTCAATAACATAACATTATCTGCATTATTTCTGTCTAAAAATTTTTATATTTAGTTATTTATGGCAAGGGTCTCAGGCTTTCCTCATTAGGAAAGTTTTTAGCTGTGTAAACAGCTTATTCAGGGATTGAAAATTACACAATGTTAAATTCTTGTTTAAAAATACTAACATACATGGACCCCTGCACACAGGCACGGCGCCAGAATTTTTTCTCTACCGGTGCTAAGGGGGGGCTAGACCAATATGTGGGGGTGCTAAGAAAATAAATGATATTGATGACGTCAGAGTTACTTCATAAAGAAATGGGGCTAAACCGGGGCTATTCAAAATTCTGACGGGGCTATAGCCCCCCCTAGCCCCGGTGTAGCGCCGTCACTGCCTGCACATGACGTGGGGTTGAAGAATTTGTTCCCACAACCTATTAATTTGTGGCCATGTTTTAATTAATTCCCCCATTTTAGTTAAATTATGGCCATGTTGTACTAATTTTCCCCCTCATTTTAATTTAAATCATAGCCACGTTTTAACTAAAACAAAGTTGTGGGAATTAATTCAATAGAATATTAAAATAATTTTGATGTGCCAGTTTTTTAATAGAGAAAGCCCTGTAACTGGCATTTGCAGCGGGAGAAACTGGATGAATTCACAGTGTAATTCAAGAAAAAGATATATATTATTAAGTGTGGTGAATCGTTTTGCAAGGTACTATATGTTTAATTCTCCTTAATATCTCCTTACCTGCGGACTCCAGTGATGCATCCCTCCTGCTGCGGTAATTCACTCGTTCTCCTGTCTGAACAGCTCTGTTATCTGCTCTCTTCTTTTGTTTCCTGTTTTGTTGTTTTGCTTCCTTTCTCTTCATCAATGCTAACAATTTATTCAAATCCACAGACACCTCAGAGCCAGTAAGTCCCTCTGTATTACTGAAAATGCTGTTAAAAACTCCAAGGTGGGTCTCCAGGTCCTTACGCAAAACCTCCACCTCAGACTGCAGTTTCACCTCCACACCACCAGAGGCAGAAGTTTTAGTGCAGTTGCAGCAAGAAGGACAGTGATGCTCCTCAAGCTGTTTAATGTGAGCTCCAAGTTCTTTCACCATTTTCTCTAAAGTCCAGAAGTCATCATCAGAGTACTCTGGCAGTTCCTTGGACAAGTCAAACCTTTCATCCCCACGTCTCCTTTTGGTGCCCACCGAGACCCAGTCTGAAAGCACTGAGGGCTCATCTGCTGCCGCCACCTGAGGGGTAGCAGAGTTCAGCATTGAGGCCAAGCTGCGACTGTGTCCATTGATCTGCTCTTGCATTTCTCTGATGCTTTCCCTCAATTCTGGAATAGAGAAACGTCTTTTGTCCTCATGAGACAACAATATAAACTCCAACACCTCTTCCTCCAGCAAAATCTCCAGTATCTCCGAGTGACGAATGGCGTCCTGAAGCAAGGTGTTGAAAATGCTATGTAGTTGCTGGATCTTCTCGACCTTGACCCTGTCCTGCTCCTGGAGTGTTTCGATGTCCTGCAGGCTGCCCAGCAGAGAGGCCTGGAGCTGGGTCACATTGTGCTGTAACATTCTGCTCTTTTCCTGTTCAAAGGCAAGGGACTTTTGCACATTTAGTAGCCCTAGTTTCAGATCTTCCACGGATGGAATCCAAGCACCATTGTCCTGATTGTCCAACATCTCCTGTGACGCACTCTTACGGGTCAACTTATTTTCATTCGCTATCTTCATCACGTTGGCTACAGTTTGTTCCAGTTGGGTCACAGATGCTCCAAGAGCGATACAGTCACAATCCCCACTTGCCGAACTTATATTCTTGTAGAACTCTGCATAGAGATGGTCAACATCAGTCTCCATCTCCTGCATGGTGCTCTGGAGAACACTGATGTTGCTGCTTAGCTCATTAATGCGGTCAAGAACTGCTACCTTGGCTGCCTCCACCTCTAAACCGGTCTCCATAAACTGAACCTGGCTGTTGCGGCCAGTCTGGACTATTTTCTTGTCCAGATCTCTCCAGCCATTCTGGAGGTCCTTAATGTTTTCAGTCACTTGTTCTTGGCCTTCAATCAAGCCACTAAGTCTCACTGTGTTGTTGATGACTTTGTTGTCCAGACGTGTGATGGCCTCCCAAACAGCTGTGCTCTCATAAGACTGACTCTGTGCAGGATCGGTCTTCTTTTCATGCCAAATCTTCTGAAGTTCCTTGTCCAGCCTCTCTTGCTCCTGCCGCACTTCAGACATTGATGTGTTCAGAGAGTGGAGATTCACCTAGAGCAAGATACACACATTTAGTACAATAGTTCTGCACGAATAAAAGTTACTTGAGGCTGGTAGAGGTTGAGTCAAAATTCTGACCTGTAACATCTTTTGGTTACGCTTAATTTTGACATCCATGTCTGTCTTGAAATTCGTCAGGTTGTAGTGCAGCATGATTTGCTGTGCGTGGAGCCTTGCTTCTACCTCATTGCGGTGGTTGCGAAACTGAGCTTTCACCTCCTCCAGCTTCTGGAAACTCTCCCTCAACTCTGCCTCAACAGCCTCCTGTGGATTGTGCTCCTCACCACCAACCTCTAGAGGCTCAGCGACCCTCCCCTGCCCCTGCTCATGTCGGAGTTGGTCCATGTCCCGCTGCAAACCCTGCACCTCCTGAAAAAGCCGTTCCAGGGTTAGATTGAAATTCTCCAACACAGGCTGCAGCTGAGACATCACAGCCTCTTTCAAGATTGGTAGGAGCCCATGGTGAAGGTAAGGTATTTCAGGGTGAGGAACACCTTCATTTACAGCATGAGGATCTGGAAATAAAAGACACGTGAACTTTGAATTGGCCTTGTTTAGAAAGAATCTTAAAATAGATGTGTTCTCATTGGACATCAGTTTCTATGAAAATTCTAAGCAACTTACAAAGAGGGGAATCCCAGCAACAATAATGTTTTGGAGGATAATAACCACATTGCCAAAAATAGAAATTTGATTCTATTGCCATTCTTGGATAATAATTTTCCCTGTGGTACTGTTTGTCCTCTTTGACTCTGTGCTGCGCATGAGGAAACATCGATATCATGTTGGAAAGAGTTATATCTCTATTTCCAGCTCAGCATGGGCCATTCAACTGACCTTTGAACCTTTTAACTGACCCATCAACAGCCCAAGGCCTTTCACATCCCCTGCATTGTAAGAAATGTGTTTTGTTACATTTTTGTGCACAAGTTTTAGTTACGAGTTACGAGCAAGAAGCGATGTGTACATGTACAAGTTCCCTGCTGGGAACCTGAATATAGAGGCCATGTGCTGTTTTTATTCTTTTTATTCACATGCTGTCAAAACACTGTCTGGAAAAACTTCTGAATTTATGCTCCAGCTGTTTTTTTTTTTCCTGTGTTGTAAAGTTTAATATATATGACTGAGTTGTGTTTTATTAACCTGACAACATTGTTTTTACTCGTTGAACCACATTTCATACAGACACAAAAGCTCTGCCTACCCAGAACAATGGTAACAAGAAGAAAATTCTCTATTCAGACTTCAAATTTTTTTATTTCTTTTGTCTTCTATTTGTAATCCTCTGTGAGAGAATAAACTTTGAAAAGAGGCTGAGTGTTATTTATGTCACAAATGTGCCCTTACATCAATACAGCTCCAGCTGTTCAAAGTTTTCTCAGTGTCGTGTGTGCCTAGATTCAATCTATATCTGAACCTCTGTCATTTCCGTAGACCATTACATCACACTCACAACCATACAATGTATGGAGGGACTTTTTTTCCCAGGGAAAGAGAGGATATCCTGTGCAGGAACTAGTAATGAGAAGAGACAGTGAGGAGTTGTCATAGCAAAGGAATTGAGGTTTTCCCCCAGTCTGCAGCATTATTTACTGTTCTGTTAATCCGGCATCCTTTGGACAGAAGGATGTAAGAGAGACCGGCTCTGGACGAGACAGACAGAATAATATCCCCATAATATCTCTGACAATGCATATTACAACCAAAGGAAGTGTTTTCAGTAGTGTTTGTATGTACAAGAGAGTGGGAAGAGAGACCTGCTGAATGTTTATATATATATATAGAGAGAGAGAGAGTAACCTGGAAGTTTTCATCACCCTGGTTTCCTCAAAAAGCCAATGGCATTTTTTAATTGGCTTTTGGGTTATTGCAGAAAATAAGCTCTGTGACCAACAAAGGTTTATGATTCTTACACGTTTTATCACAGTAATCTTCACAAATAAACATAACTTTAACCAATTCTGAAGCCTAATGCAATTGCCAGAATAAAAAAAAAACTGAAGGCTATAAACCAAGGACACCATTGTCGCAGTACTTCAGCGTCACAATCTTCTGAAAAATGTTCAGTTTATTTAAATCTACAGGTTGGAAAGTTCGAGTTAGATGTTTGAGTTGCAAGAGCGCAAGTATAAACACAAGACTGTAAAAGCGGACTGATGAGTTTACCAATTTGGCGTGTTATAAAATTTAACATACCTCTCCTCTCAAAGTGTTGATTGTCATGTCGGTCACGGACAGAATGAGGGCTGTGCTCATAGTCATCGATGGGCTCTGCTGCAGTTTGATTCTCTACATCAGGTTGTTGAGTTTCATAGAGTGGACCGCCAAACATTTGGTAATCCTTCTGCTCTCTGTTCTCCTGAGTTAGTTTGTTATATCCTAAGAAAATAGAAGAAAAAAAATAGTACCAAATGTTAGGTGACATTTTGGTTGTACTGACTGATGATGCCTTTGCCATCATGCAGCTCTTCTTATTTTGTTACTCACAGCACAAATGTGACCTGTGCACTTTAACCTGTGTGTTTGAATCTCAGGAAGGTCATTAGTAGGAGTGCTTAGTATCAGATTAATCAGCAGCATGGGAATTTCCAAGTTTGCATCCAAAGCCTTTGTTTTTGTCCCAACATCTAGCTCGAAGGATTATTTTTAGAGCTGTGGATTTCTGTTTTTGTTTTGTCCATGCTCGGACTGAAGCATACATGTTAACACCCTGTGTGGGCTTGCCCCTTGCCTTCAGAATGCTCATACACCCTTTTCCGTCCTCCCTTGTGGGGCAATAACATTCCCATAGCCAGCTAATATTTGCACAAACACACTTCCTCAGTTTGTTTCAGCAGTCAGGCCAGTGTCACAGGTATATAGTCATGCATGGCTAGAATGCTGTACTGTATTAACCATGTTTTTATTAGAGATTATTCAATTACAGATTGTAAAAATGTAGATCATTAACTAATTTAAAGATGAAAGAGTTTTTACACCACATACGTCTGTCTGTTGCTTCATGTCTCCCCGGATGTGCTGTGCCTGCCATGGTGGGGTCTTCAGATTCAGAGATGTGGCCGTCTGTGACTGACATAGAGCACAGCGAAAACAGAGAGAAAGTAATGTTGACCGGTTTAGCCGTTCTTATGTTTTCAAGAACATATGGCACCTCACCATTTAAAAGCACCTTTTACACAATCTGGTCCAATTTACAGTAGATGAAAGAGGGGGATGTTTATATACTTTTGTCCAAGCAGTGTATTCAAATCTCTAATGTTGTTACATGTATACAAGAGAGGAGTAACACCATGTCAAAACTTTTGGAAATGGCATTACCAGTGTAGAATCAAACTTTTACCACAGTTATCAAAGTTTATCACTGACTAATGAAGCAAGTCAGGCATAATATTGCAAGCACTTCTTGTTCTTGGTTCCAGCATCACCTTAAGCACTGTTGTGTCAAAGCTCATCAGTACCTGTCTCCTCACAGTTTTCCCCAGCATGCCCAGGGCAGCATCGCCACAGTAGTGCAGTGTAGATTTTCTCCTTCTGCCTGTACACTGGCCGAGTGGACAGCTTGTACCTGCATACAAATTAAGGGATTTGAATTTTGCAGATTAAGTTAGAGAAGTAATACATGTTTTTATGTTAAAATAACTCTTCTATTCTAACTTAATATGCAGAGGCAACAAGTTAGTCACTTGCATGTTGGGTATCCCGACCAATCAGTGGCTCAACCAGTAACATGAGTTTGGGAGCAGGATTTGTTCAATCAATAGAATGTAACAGTGTCTGTCCACTTTTTCAGCAGCCTTGGTTCCACAAGTATTTTCCCCAACATTTTCCACAACATTACAAGCTTTCATTTGAAGCAAAAAAAAAACGTTTGAAAAGTGGACAAAAATACAGAGTACTTGACAGCTTTAATGAGAGAACTACAATCCTATGAAGCATAGAATCAGAATCAAGAGCTTCATTGCCAAGTATGCTTACACACACAAGGAATCTGTCTTGGTGACAGAAGCTTTCAGTGCACAGACAAGATGACAGTGGCAAAACACAGATAACAAAATAAAATAAGTGAGTAAAAAGAAATATATATATATATATATATACAAAATATGAATGTACAGATATGCTATATACAAATTATGCAAGTGAATATGAATAAGAGGTATGATATGTTAAAGGTGTCATATGATGCGATTTCAAGTTTTCCTTTCTCTTTGGAGTGTTACAAGCTCTTGGTGCATAAAGAAGATCTGTAAAGTTGCAAAGACTAAAGTCTCAAACCCAAAGAGATATTCTTTATAAAAGTTAAGAGTCAGCCACGCCTACCTAAAACGGCTCGTTCTAACACGCCCCCACATACCTACGTCACTATCTGGGAAGATTTTCATAACACCGCCCAAATGTTCACGCAAAGAAAGAAGGCGTAACTTTATTGTTGCTGCCACCGCCACCGCCGCCGCCATGCCGTGGACTCCAAAGAGAAAGGAAAAATTGAAATCGCATCATATGCCCCCTTTAAGTTGTATTTACAACACTGTTCCAGAACAGTTATGAATAAAGAATGTGCGTCATTGTGTTTTTGATTTTTTCTGTTTTTATTCAATTTATGAAGGTGATGTAAACGGAATCATTATATGTTCTTTGGTAATTATCCAATAATATAATATTTTGTATATGTAACATATAGTTTTATTTTACATTACAAAAAATGTATGATTTTATTAATTTCAACAAATATACCATCAACACAGATGCTGCATATCTAGTCTTTGAATGTGTCCATTGCATCCGACACGTTTTCTCACTGACACGCCCCCAACTCGGAAGCTCATGTTCTTTTTAGCAACATCATATGACCCCTTTAAATAAATATAAATGTAGATAGTGGTGGGTATTGCACATGCTTTTATTGGACAGTGGGGGCAATTAACTGTTCATGAGGTAGATGGCCAGAGGAAAGAAACTTTTCTTTTCTGGCTGTTTTGGTGCTCAATGCTCTATGGCGCCGACCAGATGACAACAGTTCAAATGTTGCCATAAGTGAAATAAAAATGTATAAATATAAAACTATTGATTTAAAGATGTTCATTTGGCGCAATTTATTTCGCACAATTCTCTGATTGGTGGTGATTTCTTGGCAGAATCATGGGTAATCGATGGTATCGACAAAAGCAGATTAACAACCTCATAGTTCATAGGGGTCTGTTTTTGAAAGTTAATAAGTTATCTTACAAAATAAATCTCTCTGTTATGAAAATGAAAGGAATTTTTACTTCAACGTCCCACCTGTTGCACTATAGCAGGTGAGAGAAGTGTTTGAAAACAGTCATTCTGTTTGGTGCCTCTAGTGGCACAGAATCTACATTTCACCGTTAAGATATGATGTATTGCTTACATGACTAGCTGGCAGTCTGGAGTGCCGTTAGGACAGGGACTCTGGGACTTGATGGTGTACTTCTCAGTTCCACAGGATACTGCCACAGTAACAGCATGCTTGTGAACAAACGCACACCAATTCCTGGAAGGGAGAGTGAACGTCAGCCACACAACTTAGTACGTATACTCTGTAGTTAGGAAACACAGGAAGTATTCAGTTTGGTCAAGGCCAGAAGTTCATTGTACTAATACACTTAGCAATAATACAGTTATTTTTGTGTGCTTGTGTTTAGCTGAACATTTTCTCCTAGTTCTCAGGGTCAAGCCTAAAGATATTTCATTGTCTACAGGCAAATATCAACCTACAAATGATACATTAAGCCCTTTAATGTGTTTCTTGGAATGCATCCATGGTCATCTCTAATTAGTTTGATGAATCAATGGCCGGATGTTTTCTTCAAAGTTCTTGGATTAAACGCCATTTACAGCAACATTAAGAGTAAACATGCTGGGATTCCTGCACTGCTATACATCAAGAAAGCTTTTCACAACTTAAATAGTTTACCCAGGGTTATTTTTGAGAGTTTCCCTCTGCATATAAAAGTTCTGTGACTATACAAAGCACATGAAGATTTAATAAGGCAAGCCTTATTGACGTTACTTCGTCACACACTGTAAACATTTGTAGTTAACCTCTTATCAGGGTCATTACAAGCTTGAAATGTTGAAACAGTTCCAATCATATGTGTATGCAGAATTTTCAGATCCATTTGAGCTTTGAATGTGTTGAAATATTTGAACTTTTGCAGTTAGACCCTATGTAACCCTCAGACCGGATGTAATGTATCTAATCAAAGCTATAAGATTAGTGAAGAACAAAGTAAGAATTACCCATATATTTTAACTAAAACATTATTTAAAAAATATATATTTCTTTAAAATGGGTGGTTATGAATAATTGCATCCAAATAATACCCATTGATAAATTAATATTTATGTTGATTAACCCTTGAAAACCTATACTTTTCTTTCAAAGGTACTGGGATCCATTCAGAACGAGTCTGAGCTATCGGTTTTATTAACTGGGTTTTAAAAAGGTTAACTGAAATGTGAAAAACCTAACTTTGTATTTTTTAGTTACCGGAAATAAAAAATGCTTTGTTTGTAATTACATTGCAAACATTTGCATTTGTATCAACCCATATCCACCTTGTTTTGGCACACAGTTGCTTCCTTTCAAACCAGGAACCAAAGAATAGGTGTCTAGGTGCCAACAACCATGACGCATTGATAATAGTGCTGAGAGCATGGCATCCCTGATCTGATCTTGACTTACAATGCTGTAAAAAAACAGAGCCCCCCTCTGACCTGGGTAAGCCCAAAAACCCTGTTCCTGCGCCAACCTGTTGCATACAAATTAGGAGCTCCATTAGAAGATAAACAAAATGGAAGGGTCATTGCTTCACACAAAGGTCAAAGGAGGTCTGTACCACACAAGTTTAGAGAGGTTGGTTACATACACTGATTGAGGGTGGCTGACCAGAAAGACAAAACACACTGAGATTTCATTGAGTCCAGCTGTGAGGTCCTTTTCCTTAGGTCACAGCAGAGCTGATGATGATGAGCTGCAGTTATTTTACATCATTCGAGCTGATCTTTGACACAAGTCTTTATAACTGATTGTGAGTAAACTGGTAACCTCAGAGGTTTGTTGAAGTTAAAGGCTGGACAGACAAGGCTATGTGTGTAATTGGTTGTTTTAACTTGCTCAATCCTCTTGATGTATGATTTATAGTCCACAAGCAAGACAGGTCAAAACCTCCCTGCCCAATCCCCTCCATTTCCGAGTTGTGAATTGTTTTGGGTGTGATTGTTCAGTCTTTGGTCAATGGTTAATGTGTTCGGTATGAGCTTGAGAATGAGAAACTCTGTATTTGTCTCTCCATTAATCAAACATGAATGTAGGGCAGATCAGGTCAACAGGACCGGTACTTTTCGAAAAAATTATGATGACTAAATGACTGGGAATACGCCACGTTGAGTTTTTGATTTGTGTACCGTATCTAAACCCACAGGCCATGACACATCCAACATAGCTAAGTGAATCAGTCAAGCAAAGTTGCACTTCAGTTATAAGCCAAAACACAACACAAACATACTTCTTCCAACACTACTGGTCCTTGTAATAGTAACATGAAGAGAAGCAAGTAACAGCACTATTTATGGACGATTAATAATACCTAATGCATTTTAGATCATTAGTCTATGAAACTTCCAGCCTGACTTATCCTAGAGAGCTTTACGCAAGGTCTGAGCTGACCATACATGCCACAGTTAGTCTTACATAAAGAGCTTTAGTGCTGGTCTCCAAATAGAATAAACTGTGTGACAAAAAACAACTCACATTTTCAGTATACAAAGTGTCACAGTAAGGCAAAACATCCAAGTTGCACCAGTTCTTGTGCAACACAGTAAGTTTTCTGGAAATGCACACCAACTGAAAATGTCAAACAGAGGGGAATCGTATTGCAGATGTAAAGGCGTTTGTCTCTGTGGTTAGAGTTAAAACAAGGAGTATTTCAAGCATCACTTGGTCATTCCTCTGACATTATATTTGTCTTGATAACTAAGCTGACTGTAATGTGCTCATTGATTAATAGGATCTGAAGGTAAAGGGATTAAAGATCTCAAGACAAGTTACTTAAAGCACGTGAATCATTATAGTTTACAAGCCTGTGATTTTGCTTTATTCTGGGGCAGACTGGGATTAACGGATTAAAGGATGGTGCACAACAGACTTCCTTCTCGCTGCCTTCATCTCTGGTTTATGTTATCTTCTGTAACCCTAAGAAGAGGTTAAATTGTGCTGGAACTATCTGGAACCAAATTCTGGCACCCTTGAAACAAAAAGAAAAACAAAATAGGCAGTTTGACTTTGGATCCTCTAGACAGGCTTCTCATTGCCTCTCACTGTTTTACAGCAGCTGCAATAGATAAAGCATCCATGTCATTCTACTGATTCTAGTCCAAGAAATAAAGCTCATTATAAGCAAGTGAAGTGGTAAGTTTATATTGATTTGAGCACAAAAGGAAACAAGGCTTTTTGACGGACAGTCCTCTGTTGAGATTGGTTAAGACCCAAGAAATAAATTGTATGCAAAACTTTTTTAGGGCCAGATCGTAAGCTAGAGCTGCTTCCTGAGATGGACCCAGGATGAAAGCAGATGAACTAAAACCACATCAGAGAAAGAAGAGTGTGTGAGAGGATTTGGAAACCGAACACACGGGCATGGAGGTCAGATTCAGATAAATTCAGGGGATTTCAATGTCAAAAGACGTGTGTCTTGATTATTTGACTTTGGCAAAACAAGGTTTTGTTTCTCGAGAGCATGTAATTTGTTTTGACATTTGATTTTTTGTGATATTCCTGCAGCTGTTTTTTGTTCAGGAAGCTTGAGAAACTTTGTGAAGCGAAATTTCTATTTAAATTATTTCCAACCATTTTCATTTAACTTTCCACAAAAGTACAAAACATTCCCTCTGTTACCATGATCAGTGATATTTTCCTCCTTGTCCATAAGTACTCTAGCTTCCTCCAATTTTGTGCACCTGGGCATCAAACTCTCTTTGTCGCTCTGTCTTTCTTTCGAACTATTCAGAGCTGTCCATGCGTGCCAAGACATCACATCTCTAAAAAAAAAAAAAAAAGATTCTTTTCTTTCATCCACAAGCCGAGACCTCACTTAAAGTCCACCTGTTATTTAACAAACCTTTTATGTGTCCCTAATCTAGGTTTTAATGATAAAAGATAAAACATCAAAATATAAAAGATAAGTTGCCATAACAAAATAAATGGAAGCATTGCAATTGCAAATGCAGTTTATTATTACTAGTCATCTGTAAATACCTGTTTTTATGTATAATAATGTTTAATGTTAACTCATACTAAAAAATATTAATTTAATTAAAAACTGCACCTACAAAAATTTCTTTTCATTTAATTCCTTATTTAAAAAAAATAAAATTCTGTAATTAATAAATTACTGTACAATATTTGCTATCTCAAATAAAATTAAATCCCAATTCAGTACCCGCATGAATTGGAGTTTGAGAGGCAATTCTCAGTTCAATTCTGAATGGGGTCATAATGGGATTTTAATCAGACCCAAACCAGATGTTCTTCCTTTAATCAGTGACAACATATTAAATACAAGGACTGTAGGGGAGGGTGTTATCAGAGACTCGTGCCTGCTGCTGAACAATTTGGGCTGTAATGTATGTATGTGGGTTGACGTGAAGAGTGACCCAGCTCTTGAACAAAGATTAAACTGAGTCTGATCTCAAAGTGCAGGAAACATTCCGCTCATATGTGCTCCAGGTAATTAGGCTGAATTATATGGATTAGCCAGAGTTAAGAGAAAACATATGGGCACTCTTGACACTTTGAGGAGATGTAGGGTCATAGGGTACCGAATTTTCTTAGTAACAGGTACTTCCCAATGTTTGCTGAAACGCTTTTCCTGTGTTTAGTTTCCACATCAGTCAAATGCTTTTCCTGTGTTTAGTTTCCACATCAGTCAAATGCTTTTCCTGTGTTTAGTTTCCACATCAGTCAAATGCTTTTCCTGTGTTTAGTTTCCACATCAGTCAAATGCTTTTCCTGTGTTTAGTTTCCACATCAGTCAAATGCTGATTGTAACAGAGATGGAGTAGATAAGAACCTTGAGGAAGTGATAGAGAGGAACCCAACTTTACTTTGTTTTTACAGCAATTGCTTCACAAGCTGATCTGCTTCAGCCTCATGTGGCATATTTTTTGAAAGAGATTAATTCTTTTATTCAGCTAGGATGTATTAAACTGATCAAAAGTGGCAGTAAAGACGTTGTTTCAAAAATTTGCTTTGATAAGAAGATAAGAAACCTGAGGAAATGATGGAGAAGAACCCGACTTCACCCAAACTCACAAGCTGCTGCTCTGCTTCCACCTGGGTGGCTCTCCAGGATAAATAATGAGCTCTAAAACCACACAAACCATGCGCGTTTTTTATGACATGCATGTAATGAGCCAGTTTAATAGAAAAATTACCTGGGACAACCTCATTTTCAGCTAAAACCCTCAAGAAATTACTTTATATTTTTGTACAATACATGATTATGTGTTTGAATCAAATGAAGCAAGATGAATGAATGAGGAACAGCAACACTTACCCAGTGCGAGGTAAAGAGCCCTTGGTCTCAGTTGCACCTGATGGATCTGATGGGTCCCCTGTTCCCTTGGGCATGTCTGGAGAAAGATGTCCAGGAGTGGGATCATGGTGTCCATGACCAAGTGGATGGTGGACAGATGCATAGACATCAGGGCTCTGCCTGTTTAGTCCTTGACCATGATGAGGTGCTCCAAACCCAACCAGTGGAACTCTATGGTCCCATCCACGACCATTCTCACGCTTGAGGTATTCGGCTAATCACAACGCACTGGATAGCTGGCTAATCAGAGCACACCTCGCTTTTCAGACCGATTAGTTTTGTAAAAATCGACGCGTTTCAAAAAGGCGGGGCATAGAGGAGAAACAATAATGTACAGTATGTGGAAAATAATGTGTTTTTTTAACTTTAAACCGCATAAACACATTTCATTACACCAAATACACAAAATAATGTTCTTTTTAGCAGCATCATATGACCCCTTTAAATCCCAATTCAGTACCCGCATGAATTGGAGTTTGAGAGGCAATTCTCAGTTCAATTCTGAATGGGGTCATAATGGGATTTTAATCAGACCCAAACCAGATGTTCTTCCTTTAATCACAGTGACAACATATTAAATACAAGGACTGTAGGGGAGGGTGTTATCAGAGACTCGTGCCTGCTGCTGAACAATTTGGGCTGTAATGTATGTATGTGGGTTGACGTGAAGAGTGACCCAGCTCTTGAACAAAGATTAAACTGAGTCTGATCTCAAAGTGCAGGAAACATTCCGCTCATATGTGCTCCAGGTAATTAGGCTGAATTATATGGATTAGCCAGAGTTAAGAGAAAACATATGGGCACTTTGAGGAGATGTAGGGTCATAGGGTACCGAATTTTCTTAGTAACAGGTACTTCCCAATGTTTGCTGAAACGCTTTTCCTGTGTTTAGTTTCCACATCAGTCAAATGCTTTTCCTGTGTTTAGTTTCCACATCAGTCAAATGCTTTTCCTGTGTTTAGTTTCCACATCAGTCAAATGCTTTTCCTGTGTTTAGTTTCCACATCAGTCAAATGCTGATTGTAACAGAGATGGAGTAGATAAGAACCTTGAGGAAGTGATAGAGAGGAACCCAACTTTACTTTGTTTTTACAGCAATTGCTTCACAAGCTGATCTGCTTCAGCCTCATGTGGCATATTTTTTGAAAGAGATTAATTCTTTTATTCAGCTAGGATGTATTAAACTGATCAAAAGTGGCAGTAAAGACGTTGTTTCAAAAATTTGCTTTGATAAGAAGATAAGAAACCTGAGGAAATGATGGAGAAGAACCCGACTTCACCCAAACTCACAAGCTGCTGCTCTGCTTCCACCTGGGTGGCTCTCCAGGATAAATAATGAGCTCTAAAACCACATAAACCATGCGCGTTTTTTATGACATGCATGTAATGAGCCAGTTTAATAGAAAAATTACCTGGGACAACCTCATTTTCAGCTAAAACCCTCAAGAAATTACTTTATATTTTTGTACAATACATGATTATGTGTTTGAATCAAATGAAGCAAGATGAATGAATGAGGAACAGCAACACTTACCCAGTGCGAGGTAAAGAGCCCTTGGTCTCAGTTGCACCTGATGGATCTGATGGGTCCCCTGTTCCCTTGGGCATGTCTGGAGAAAGATGTCCAGGAGTGGGATCATGGTGTCCATGACCAAGTGGATGGTGGACAGATGCATAGACATCAGGGCTCTGCCTGTTTAGTCCTTGACCATGATGAGGTGCTCCAAACCCAACCAGTGGAACTCTATGGTCCCATCCACGACCATCAGACATGTCCTTCAGCTCGTCCTCCTCTTCTACCTCTGGGTCTCTGGCTCTGACCTCACATCGTGCTGCGAGAAGCAGCCCCTGCAGTAGCATGACCAACCTCAGCACCACCATATCTGTGTGCTCCTCAAAATGCACAGGAACTGCTACAAACACAAGAGAGAACAAGATGTTGTAAAGCCGTTGCTCTCTGGTGCTTTATGGAAACTCCCCGCCCCCCATCTCGAAAATTATCCTCTCCCTCCCTCCTGTCAGTCCACTCCCCTCCATTCCCTGTGTCCCCCACCTCTATCTATTCCCCTCCCTTTTCTTAATAGTTTCAAAGACCTCCAACAATCCTCGGAAATGAACACCCCCCACCCATGTCCAGCTTACTCCCTGTGGAAAGGTTGCGGAGCCTGGAACAATGAGGCCCGTCGGCTCTCAAGCTTTACATGCTCAGAGGTGCTGGACACACACACTTGACTGTATGAGTGAGGAAGCAGTCCATTTCTCTTGGCTGGTCACCAGAAATGTTACGCTCTTATCACCTCTTGCTGCTCTAGACTACACTCGACACTAAGTAGCTCAGGAAAGGGATGTTAAAGCTGAATGTAAGTGTATTACAAGAAGATAAAAGGACAATGTTTTTTAAACATAAAACTATTTAAAAAGTACTCAGTTTAAGAGGAAACTCCACTATATCATCCCTGTACTTCTTTTTTCTCTTCCCCATATATTCAGTAGCAAATAGCTTGAAGGGATAATTCAGCATAAATATGAAAACTCTGTCAATTGTTCAAAAAAATCTATTTTAAATGAATGTTATTATTTTGAACTTTTTAATAATCAAAGAATCCTGAAAAAATTTATCAATTTCCACAAAAAGATTAAGCAGCACAACTGTTTTCAATAATAATATTATTTGATAATAATAAGAAATGTTTCTTGAGCACCAAATCTGCATATTAGAATTATTTCTGAAGGATTATGTGGTAATGAAGACAAATTCAGCTTTGCTATCACAGGAATAAGTTTTAAAATATATTAAAATAGGTAAGTTATTTTAAGTTTAATAATATTTCACAATACTACTGTTTTTTACTCAATTTTTGATCAAATAATTGCAGCCTTGGTGAGCATAAGGGACTTCATTTAAAAGCATAAAAAGATCTTAGCGACCCCAAACAAATCCACCACTCAAAGTTATGATATTTTTCCAAAAGTTTCAAAAATTTGCTTTGATAAGAAGATAAGAAACCTGAGGAAATGATGGAGAAGAACCCGACTTCACCCAAACTCACAAGCTGCTGCTCTGCTTCCACCTGGGTGGCTCTCCAGGATAAATAATGAGCTCTAAAACCACATAAACCATGCGCGTTTTTTATGACATGCATGTAATGAGCCAGTTTAATAGAAAAATTACCTGGGACAACCTCATTTTCAGCTAAAACCCTCAAGAAATTACTTTATATTTTTGTACAATACATGATTATGTGTTTGAATCAAATGAAGCAAGATGAATGAATGAGGAACAGCAACACTTACCCAGTGCGAGGTAAAGAGCCCTTGGTCTCAGTTGCACCTGATGGATCTGATGGGTCCCCTGTTCCCTTGGGCATGTCTGGAGAAAGATGTCCAGGAGTGGGATCATGGTGTCCATGAACAAGTGGATGGTGGACAGATGCATAGACATCAGGGCTCTGCCTGTTTAGTCCTTGACCATGATGAGGTGCTCCAAACCCAACCAGTGGAACTCTGTGGTCCCATCCACCTCCTTCTGACATGTCCTTCAGTTCATCCTCCTCTTCTAGCTCCGGGTCTCTGGCTCTGACCTCACATCGTGCTGCGAGAAGCAGCCCCTGCAGTAGCATGACCAACCTCAGCACCACCATATCTGTGTGCTCCTCAAAATGCACAGGAACTGCTACAAACACAAGAGAGAACAAGATGTTGTAAAGCCGTTGCTCTCTGGTGCTTTATGGAAACTCCCCGCCCCCCATCTCGAAAATTATCCTCTCCCTCCCTCCTGTCAGTCCACTCCCCTCCATTCCCTGTGTCCCCCACCTCTATCTATTCCCCTCCCTTTTCTTAATAGTTTCAAAGACCTCCAACAATCCTCGGAAATGAACACCCCCCACCCATGTCCAGCTTACTCCCTGTGGAAAGGTTGCGGAGCCTGGAACAATGAGGCCCGTCGGCTCTCAAGCTTTACATGCTCAGAGGTGCTGGACACACACACTTGACTGTATGAGTGAGGAAGCAGTCCATTTCTCTTGGCTGGTCACCAGAAATGTTATGCTCTTATCACCTCTTGCTGCTCTAGACTACACTCGACACTAAGTAGCTCAGGAAAGGGATGTTAAAGCTGAATGTAAGTGTATTACAAGAAGATAAAAGGACAATGTTTTTTAAACATAAAACTATTTAAAAAGTACTCAGTTTAAGAGGAAACTCCACTATATCATCCCTGTACTTCTTTTTTCTCTTCCCCATATATTCAGTAGCAAATAGCTTGAAGGGATAATTCAGCATAAATATGAAAACTCTGTCAATTGTTCAAAAAAATCTATTTTAAATGAATGTTATTATTTTGAACTTTTTAATAATCAAAGAATCCTGAAAAAATTTATCAATTTCCACAAAAAGATTAAGCAGCACAACTGTTTTCAATAATAATATTATTTGATAATAATAAGAAATGTTTCTTGAGCACCAAATCTGCATATTAGAATTATTTCTGAAGGATTATGTGGTAATGAAGACAAATTCAGCTTTGCTATCACAGGAATAAGTTTTAAAATATATTAAAATAGGTAAGTTATTTTAAGTTTAATAATATTTCACAATACTACTGTTTTTTACTCAATTTTTGATCAAATAATTGCAGCCTTGGTGAGCATAAGGGACTTCATTTAAAAGCATAAAAAGATCTTAGCGACCCCAAACAAATCCACCACTCAAAGTTATGATATTTTTCCAAAACATATAATACAGTATGTACAGTATTTAAGTCTACATACACCATTTATGATACTCTCATGATGATTTTGCATAATTTTTGAAGCTCGAAAGCCCCAAGCCCATTCTTCGTAACTGCAGAGAAACAATGGCTAAATTCTTTAAAGAAAGTCATATAGGTTTGGAACAGTGTTTTTGGGTGAAATATCCCTTTAAGAGATATGAATAACTGGGAGGCCCTTTGCTGGCAGCAGTATGTGAGGAAACATATGACGTTTATTGTTTAGTCAAAGGATGAGTCAGTGTTTTAGTTGAAACAGTATAGTTTCTCTGCTTTACCATACTTACAGAAACAGATGTTTTAGTGGTTTTGTACAAACAATGATCAAATATTGTGTCTAGTGCTCATTGTGAAGAAAGACTTATATACCACAGAGTTTTTCTTTAGTAAACTGTGAATCTCTAGCAACCTGTTAGCAAAAAAAAAACCTTGCAATCATTCAATCATTTTGAGCAGTCGGAGGGGAGTACAGCCATTTTTTTGTGTTAATTTACTGTTCAAATATGAGCTCATACATAGAGATTGTATTGCTGAAAATGACATCCAATGATCAAGCCTCATGCAGGACACTTACTTAAAGTCACCAGTAGATGTCAGTGCTGTAAAACAAAAGGGAAAGCAGGTACAGCATGCTGATTTACTGAAGTACTGATGATATAGCGTTGCTGATGGGAATGCATTGCTGATGAGCGAACTGCCATTCAGGCACCTTAATATCACACCTGATAATCAAGAACAAATTCAAGTTAACTGTAGAGCTAACCAAGTGAATATTTAATGACTATGATATTATGTAGTATTGTATAGCCTTTCAAAATCATCTAAGAAATAATTGTTAATATAAATATATAAATACCAAAATCATTCTGTGGATTTGTGACTTTCCTGTTGCTGTTCAAATAGCTTAAAGGGTTAGTTCACCCAAAAATGAAAATTAGCCTGTTTCACCCACCCTCAAAGCATCCTAGGTGTATATGACTTTCTTCTTTCAGACAAATCCAGTCAGAGTTGTATTAAAAATTGTCCTCCCTGTTGAAAAAACCAGCATATGCTGGTTAGGTATGTTTTGACGCTGGGATGCTGGTTTAAGATGGTCCTTTGCTGGTTTATGCTGGTCCTTTGCTGGTTTAAACTGGTCCTTTGCTGGTTTAAGCTGGTCCTTTGCTGGTTTA
>NW_015633185.1:1962079-2005507 GCF_001515625.1 Sinocyclocheilus rhinocerous | reverse complement strand
GTTGAACAGTCCACAAGTCGTCAAATAAAGCGCGCGCATCCATAATAAAATGTGCTTCACACGGCTCTGGGGGGTGAATAAAGGCCTCCTGTAGCGAATCCATGCGTTTTTGTAAGATAAATATCCATATTTCAAATGTAGTAAACACTTTTCTCTCACTTCCGGTATCTGTCATTCGCAGAAGCCGTTCCGACGCATGATGCAGGACGTATGCGCAGCGTGCGCGCCTCTGAGATATGCTAGTCTCGCGAGTTTGTTTATAGGAGCAAAGGAAGCAAAGTTTCTTTGCTTTAGTAAAGGAAAACCAGTCTCCTCTTGTTTTATATCGAAATCCTCCTGTCTGGGAGACACGTTTGGGAACCACTGGTGTATACTTAACACTGCTCTTGCCTCACAGTTAGAGGAAAGAGTAAAGTGAAGGCTCATACTGCAGATTGAAAGACCATAAATGTACAAAAGTTTAGGTTCCGTGAGACTTTTTCTTTTTTTTAAAGAGATTAATACCGTTCCCCTTCAAGGGAACTCCACACTGCGTACCCTAGGGGACACTTTGGGGAATGCCATCATCATGACCGGTGTCTGAAGCATGTGTGAATACATTTCCAAATTAATTGGACCACACAGCCCATAACGTCATCAGCGGGGTGCCCAGGAGTATAAGAGGGCACCTGTAATGCAAATCATCAGCTTTTTTGTCTTCAGGAGCCGTTTGTTCGTTCAGCGTGTGTGAAGCACTATTGAGAGTAAGAAGTTGAGCGACCGTTTTAGGACATGTGTGCCTCCATGTCCAAGATTTCTGACACCTGAGGACACACATGACCTTTGCGTTATGTGTCTCGGCGAAGAGCACACTCGTTCAGTGCTCAAAGGCACTAAATGCACTCATTGTGATAAATTTGTGATGAGGAAGCTCTGTTTTCGTCTGTACCTGTTCTCGCAGGATGTGGGAGAGGCATCTGCTTCTTGCTGCTGCCGAGGCACGGTGGAAACTCGCGTCGTGAGGTTTGCAGGTTGAGCTCGCGGAGAAGCTCGAAAAGGGACTGGATCTCTCTAGATCTTCGATAGCAAGCACGAGCAATAGCAGATCCCGCAGATAGCATTTTGCTGGCATCATCCAGTCATGAGAGTGAGGAAGTGGAAGTGGTTGGTGACCACGAGGAGAGTGTGAGCACTGAGTAATCTCAACCTGCCAGCCCCACATATGGGGAAATATTGGACATTATAGCTCGCTTTGCAAAGAGGCTCAATCTGGTCAAGGAGCTAGAAAAGCAAAAACCTGCTTGCGGCAGACTGGACGAGCGTTATTTGTCCAGCCAAAATCATCCATCCCCCAAGAGATTTCCCTTTCTCCCCGATCTCCATGCCGAGCTTGAGATTTCGGGGTGAATCCATATTCAGCTTGGCTGCATCCTTTCCAACACGCAGATTATGCTAATGCCCTGTGGAAGAAACACTCGTGGGCTATCTCTCCCAGAGCGAGTCATCCTCATTGAAGGCTCCTGTCTTGCCATCCAGGCCACTTCAGACCACCTCGTGTCTGAATGGCAGGGCGTATGTGGCAGCGGGTCACAATTGGGAGGCTTTGCACACTATGGCGGTGCTTCAAGCCTACTAGGCAGACCTGCTTAGGGATTTGGATCAAGGTAAGAGTTTGCCTTCTGAGGTGGTCAAAGATGTAGGCAGTCCTCCTATATATGTGTGGGCGGTCTCCCCTGATTTCAAGGTATTTTAAAGCAGGCGGTCCCCTGATTCTCTCCATATTTGGGGCTGTCTCCCCTGCATTAGGGTTTCAAGCAGACGGCCCATTGTTTTTAGATACATAACTGCTTGGGGACAGTTGTGTTCATAACTTTGCTGAATGGGATGTACCTCCTTATATTATATTGGCTGGGTTTCCCCATTACCCCCAAGTTGTTTAGCCATTATTTAGGTGCTCTCTCACCAGGTGGTCAGGCATGTACCGAGGTGTGGCGTAGTGGGTATTTTGTTCCCCAAAGTGTCCCCTAGGGCATGCAGTGTGGAGTTCCCTTGAAGGGGAACGTCTCAGGTTACGCATGTAACCACGATTTCTATTTCATAGTTTTTCCATGGTGTATCATGGTTTCCATGTATCATGGAATGTATCAAGTTTTCACAAATTATTAATCAGCACAACAGTTTTCAACATTGATAATAATAAGAAATGTTTCTTGAGCACCAAATCAACATATTGATGATTTCTGAATGATCATGTGACACTGAAGACAATGGAAAGTAAGCTGAAAATTAAGCTTTTCCATCACAGGAATAAATTACATTTAATTAAAAAATGTTAAAATAGAAAGCAGTTCTGTTAAATTGTAACATTTCACAATATATGAATATAAAGCCAAGTAAATCTATGAACATATCAGTAATCAAGGGAAGACTGTCAAACCACCGCTTTTTCATTGTGGAAGAACCCATACCAACTGTGATGGAGAAGCCAATTAAAAGTCTGGGACGCTGGTATGATGCGACCCTTAAGGACACAGAACAAGCCTTGAGAGAATTGACAAGTCTGTGCTTCCTGGCAGATAAAAGCTCTGGCGCTTTCAGTTTGGTCTCCTACCACGGCTCTTATGTCCTTTGACCATCTATAAGATCCCAATCTCAAAAGTGGAAAAAATGGAAAGGCTGATTAGCTCTTTTGTTAAAAAGTGGTTAGGTCTCCCTAGATGCATGAGCAGCATAGGGCTGTATGGAAAAGGCATCCTAGAGCTTCCGGTGTCCAGCCTGGTAGAGGAGTACAAGTGCTCAAAAGTACGGCTGGGAATGACACTGATGGAATCCCGAGACCCTTGCATAGCCCAAATAGCTTCTCCCCTGATTTCAAGGTATTTTAAAGCAGGCGGTCCCCTGATTCTCTCCATATTTGGGGCTGTCTCCCCTGCATTAGGGTTTCAAGCAGACGGCCCATTGTTTTTAGATACATAACTGCTTGGGGACAGTTGTGTTCATAACTTTGCTGAATGGGATGTACCTCCTTATATTATATTGGCTGGGTTTCCCCATTACCCCCAAGTTGTTTAGCCATTATTTAGGTGCTCTCTCACCAGGTGGTCAGGCATGTACCGAGGTGTGGCGTAGTGGGTATTTTGTTCCCCAAAGTGTCCCCTAGGGCATGCAGTGTGGAGTTCCCTTGAAGGGGAACGTCTCAGGTTACGCATGTAACCACGATTTCTATTTCATAGTTTTTCCATGGTGTATCATGGTTTCCATGTATCATGGAATGTATCAAGTTTTCACAAATTATTAATCAGCACAACAGTTTTCAACATTGATAATAATAAGAAATGTTTCTTGAGCACCAAATCAATATATTGATGATTTCTGAATGATCATGTGACACTGAAGACAATGGAAAGTAAGCTGAAAATTAAGCTTTTTCATCACAGGAATAAATTACATTTAATTAAAAAATGTTAAAATAGAAAGCAGTTCTGTTAAATTGTAACATTTCACAATATATGAATATAAAGCCAAGTAAATCTATGAACATATCAGTAATCAAGGGAAGACTGTCAAACCACCGCTTTTTCATTGTGGAAGAACCCATACCAACTGTGATGGAGAAGCCAATTAAAAGTCTGGGACGCTGGTATGATGCGACCCTTAAGGACACAGAACAAGCCTTGAGAGAATTGACAAGTCTGTGCTTCCTGGCAGATAAAAGCTCTGGCGCTTTCAGTTTGGTCTCCTACCACGGCTCTTATGTCCTTTGACCATCTATAAGATCCCAATCTCAAAAGTGGAAAAAATGGAAAGGCTGATTAGCTCTTTTGTTAAAAAGTGGTTAGGTCTCCCTAGATGCATGAGCAGCATAGGGCTGTATGGAAAAGGCATCCTAGAGCTTCCGGTGTCCAGCCTGGTAGAGGAGTACAAGTGCTCAAAAGTACGGCTGGGAATGACACTGATGGAATCCCGAGACCCTTGCATAGCCCAAATAGCTCTGGCCCTTAAAACTGGAAGGACATGGACTCCAGCTGCAGCAGTACAACAGGCTAAGTCAGCTCTGAGGCATCGAGACATCGTTGGCCATGTACAGCAAGGGAGAGGAGATTTTGGCCTTGGAGAGAGTAGACCATTCTGGCACAAGACAACCTCATCTCAGCGGAGGTGCGCCAGCAAGAGCAAGCAATGTGATGTACAAAAGTGATCTCCCAAGTAAAGCAAGGGCAGTGGATGAGATGGGAAGGAGTTGAGAGGCGAAAACTCTCTTGGAAGGAACTGTGGGGCATGGAAACATTCCAAATCAGCTTCCTTCTACGAGCCACTTATGATATCCTGCCTTCACCAGTGAACCTTAACCAACTGTTCAGAGAAGATCCTACGTGCCCCCTTTGTCCATCCTCAGCAAACCTGAAACACATCTTGGCTGTTGGCTGTAAGGTAAGCCTGATGCAAGTATTCTAAGCTGGCAGTTGATGCAAAGCAACTTGGCTGGAAAACAAAGGTTTGTCCAGTTAAAGTTGGCTGCAGGGGCTTCGTAGGGAGATCTGGCATCAAACTGTTTAAGGAACTAGGAATCCGAGGCCAATCCCAATGTCAAGCTGTCAAGGCCCTTTCCAGTGCCGCTGAACAAGCGAGTCGATGTCTATGGATTAAGAGGAGGGAAGCCGTCTGGACCTGGGACACCAGTTGTTGCTGATGAGCCCTATGGAGGTGTTGTGGGCTGATATCATCGAAACACCAAGGAAGGGGGATGCCCATCTGATGACCCCAATGAAGCTGAGACCTCCTTCCCTCTATACCTTCTCCCCTCCACCCCTGGTACCACCACTCAAAATGATCTACACTGTTCCCCACTTATCTCAGGCAAGTGCAATAGTAATACAGGATAGTACCACCTAGTCCTAAAATGCAACAGCAAATTGAATATCGGATCTGACCCCGAACTTTTGAATGGTAGTATATAAAGATTATGTAATTGGTTAGACACTGCTGTGATGATGTTATTGCTAATGAATGAGGAATCAAGTATTTTTGCATTGAAAATTGTGTTGATATTAGATATTTTAATGCTGCCACACAGCTTGATTAATTATTACCAGTAATGCACATTTGCAAGTATCAGTAATCTACGACTCATGGCATGGGTATATAATGATCCCAAGATGTGGGCAGAGAGAGACTTGGGCTATAAAGTAGAGAATATGTTGTGCCTGAAGAAGGCTTCCACTAGCAGTGCATTAGCTCCAGTGCGGTCAGGAGCAATGGCTGATGGTACATTACGCACTCAAGAGACCTGTGCCATGGCTACTTTTGTTGGTAGAGTTGCCAATAACATACACAGGTATTTGAGCAAGGCTTGTGACTGTGTCCAACGTATGTGTCATTTAGCACTATTGTGCAAATTTGGTTGCCTATATTACAGCAACCAGTTTTGCTGTCATAATGAGAATGACCTCTGGTGGTGAACTACCTTTGACCCACAGCACTTGAAGAGCTACTTAGACATGTTTAGAGAAAGTGTCTTTCACAGTTCTCACATTTGAACTAATTCTTTAGACCCAGATTCAATGAGAAAAAAAACATTTTGTTGCCAGGCAACACAAGCTGTTGCAATGGATTTTCAAAGTCACTAAAACAGACCCTGTGCAGGCATTGTGTGTGTGTGTGTGTGTGTGTGTGTGTGTGTGTGTGTGTGTGTGTGTGTGTGTGCGTGAGAGAGAGAGAGAGAGAGAGAGAGATAAACTGCAAGGTTTTTAAAGAAAGTTTTAAACACTTACTTTGCTTTACAATACAATGCAACTATAACAATACACTTTTATTTCACAACTATAGCTACATGCTCTGTGTCTCTTACTGCTTATTTCTTTATTGGGACATACAAATGTATTTGTGTGTGTCTATATATATATATATATATATATATATATATAGACACACACAATATTTTTAGGGCAGTGGTATTTCATATAAAATCTATTTTTATTATAATACACTGTGATGTCAACGCTGAATTTTCTGCAGCCATTACTCCAGTCTTCAGTGTCACATGATCCTTCAGAAATCATTCTAATATGATGATTTGCTGATCAAGAAACATTTCTTATTATTATCAGCGTTGAAAACAATTGTGACATGGAAACAGTGCTACATTCTTTGACGATTAAAAAAGTTTGTAATGTATTTATATATACATACTGTATAAACATGTATTTCAACATATAAGTAATTATACATTTTATGTTAATTAATTAAATTTTGAATAATGAATACTTTGAAATGGAGTTCAATATTTTTTCAAAAGAAATACCACTGAACTAATGGAACTGCTATGTCCAAAGTTTTAGCCTTTAGTCCTAAATCAAAGCTCTATGTTTGAAAACATATGAGCGTCACCATAGAGATGTTCTAGGAGAACACTGACATTGTTTTTAAGTGTCATCAAAGGTCTGCCACAGTGGCACTATATTGCAGCTGCAATACAAACTTTTGCACTTTTGGTGCAAGCCTCACCCTTTCTCCTCAGTGACAGCAGGGATGTGGTATGATCACAGACGGGATTTTTCCCTGAATCCCATTCTCAAAGCTGCTTAATCAGATGATCCGTTTGGTCCACCACAATGGCAGAAGACTGAACAAAAGATAGAGAGAGAGAAAAAGAGACTTAATGTCTGACAATTAAGAAAAATGGGGGCAAAAACAAAAGTGTTGCGTTTATAATTTTGTTCAGTGTAGAAAACGTGACAAAAGAAGAAAAAATAAAACAACTGACCCGCATAATGAAATAAATCAACCACTGAAATGGTTTCATATTGTAGCACTGATGGTAAATACTGTAAGACGCAGACTTATGTTTGCTCCTATGAAGTAAACAAGTACATTCAACATTTGTTCATTTTTCATGTACTCAACATAGATCAGCATTACACTCCAGCTTTTCAGCATAAAAAGGCCTTTCTGTCCACTGATGTAATCTATTAAATTAGTGCTGAGCTCAAATTAGAAAGAATTTTGTTTTGCAAAGTTTGACATATATACTCCAGATATCGCTTCAAAGGTGATTTGAGAGAGTTTGGATGAGATATTTCACACTATTCTGTCATCATGTTGGTGATTCGTTCAGATCATGCTGTTCTCCCATGGTCTTGATTTTTGCCACGTGATGGATACATATCGACCCGATAGCGCTGAGTTCTGAGCAGCTGGTATTAGATTACATTCTTTCACTGTCCTGGGAAATGCAAGGAGTTATATTTAGACATACAGAGGTGGTCATCTAGTTTGCCTGTGCAGATCATCATCATGGAGGTGGATAACAAGGTCACATGACTACCAGTGACCAGACACTATTTCTGCTCTGAGAGATCCATCTGCAACATATCAGGAGCAGTTTTGTATCTTTCAGGCACAGCTGAATGAATAGGTTACTGCATTTATGCCAGCATGAATGATGACAAAACCATTGCATTTGTACTTTCATGAACTTTTTGCATCAAATCTCTCCTTGTGACAGGAATCTAAGTAAACCAATCCAATCTGATTGCGGGTTTATAAGAAAATATAAAGTCGCAGTTCAGAATTGTGAAATATAAACTCACAATTGCAAGAAAAAAAGTCAGAAGTCACAATTACCTATTTTTTCAGGTAAGAAAACTGCAGAAACTGCTTTCATCGAGTGATTCCATGGCTTTTTAACATCATAATGTATCGGACTAGCATGCTTGAATCCTTTTTATTCAGTTCAGAGTGGTGCAGTGGCTCAGACTGCACAAGCTCACTGAGGGATTTAACTTAATAAAAATATAAAGGACTACACAACATTTGCCTTGTTCATGTTGGATTAGCCAACAAGAAATACATCTATGATGAAAAACCAAATTTCCTTCTGTACTGTGCCCCAGTGTGATTTTATTAAGCTCTTATCAAGATACCGTTTTTGCTATTTATGGAACTGCTTGTATAACATAGAAAGAGAAGGATTATTCATTAAGGTTTATCTTTCATGTACTGCATGCATCATAACAATCTAATTATGTGGTTCTTTTTTTAATTTCACTGTTGCATATCCAGAGGCTGCACATCAGCTTCACAGAGATGGTCCACACAAAGAGGATCCATATTAGATTACAGCAAACATATATTTATACACTCATGTCAGACTGAAATTATTATTTGATGAATATGACAGGCTCTGTGAGCATGAGGAGTGTTGCCACTCATGAGGAAGTCATGCAGTGCAGCTTGCGCATTTTGATATTAAAATAGTTGAATTATTAAACTTGCTAAAAGTAAAACTTAAATAAATATAAAGTTGTATAGAATTATATAAAAACCAAAAATTAATAAAATTAAAAATATACAAATAAAAGCAAATTCAAAATATTGGTAGATAATAGTATAATTACTAAAATAACACTGCTAGGAATCTATAGTTTGGATGTAGACCGTGTATGACAGTAGTTTTGGCTGGCGTGTAAGTGTGTGTTGTGGCTTGCATGCATATGCTGTGGCAGGATTAAGGGAAGAGGTTGTTTAATAGTTTTATGAAGCTGTGCGCTGATGCTGGATTTGAGCATTAACAATTTAATCTTCCAGTATATGAATCTCATTTATTATGGGTGGCTAGAGAAAACAGGCCAAACTGAAAAAGCTTTCTTCTTGTGGAATCAATTTCTCGTCATTCCTCTCACCCACTTGTTATTATAACCCCCCCCCCTCTCTCCCTCTCCCCTCGTGCCTTCTTCTCCCCATCCGCTTGGCTACTCTTCTTGTTAAGGGTGTCCCAATCTGTCTGAGCACCGAGTGCCCATCCCACTCTCAAAGGAGCTGCACACACACTCTGGCAAACACACTTACCACACTGGCAGTCAGAGCACACACAGCTCCATTCACCAGTTATAAGACAAGAGCCACTTCCAGTTAAAGGACATAAAGCCCAGATCCGAGCTCCAGTATGGATGCGCTGAAGAAGGGATTCTCCATGGCTAAGGAGGGAGTGGTGGCCGCTGCCGAAAAAACCAAGGCAGGGGTGGAGGAGGCAGCTGCCAAAACCAAAGAAGGGGTCATGTATGTAGGTATGTACAAATTCAACTGAGGGGAGAAAACTGAGAGAATTAAAGTAAGAAAAGGCTTTTTGTATATCTAAATTTTTCATTATATTTCTTCCTTTTTTCTTCAGTAAAGTGTAGTGGAAATATAAAGTCATTTAAAATGGTATGGTGTGCCATTTGCATAATTAAAAACAATGCCAATTACAAATTTACAACCCAATTGTAATTACAAAAGCATATTTAAAGGCAATTTTTTTGACAATTTAAATCTTTAATATAATTTAATGTAATATAATTCATTATGTAAACAAAAACAAAATATCACTTTCAGTTTTAGATAACTGAATTATTAGCCAATGATGATAAGAGTCCTGCAAATGAAAACCAGGGCAATTAAGATAAATGTAGGGCATGAGTCCATTATTACATGTGACTGCTGTGCTTCGTCACTACAAGCAAGTGAACAACAGCAAGCGTTCAAAGCCTTAGATTCAGCTGAAAACAACACTGCTAAATAACTTACATGGTAAATAGTACCATGGTTATTTACTCCTGAGCGGTAGCTTTCTACACGTTTCTACTGTCAGTAATGGGTGGAGAATGAGGAGGGAGATAGAAAAAGATAAAGAAAGACAGAAGGGAAAGGACAAGAAGAAGAAAGGAAGCACTTTGTGTTTTCAATTTCAACTTCAGGATGCAATCAACCGATGAGCTGTCAGTGGCAGATACATTATGAAGAGAAAAGCCTGATTGAACTCCATTTATATTGCATATTAAACGAATTTGTAAACTATATGATACAGTAGTTAACATTGTTGACGTCGACATTGTAGTCTGATAACAGTACATAAGTATGCCTAAATATGCTGAACATCTTATTTTTACATTGTAACTGCTATATTGTAGGACTAATTACATTGACTAATTACATTGACATGCAATATGGGTAACAATTAACAGTACAGTAAGGTTACTGTAAAATATTGCATCTTGTACATGACTTTTGGCACAAGCATTGTGTGTAATACATCATTTCTTCCTGGTTATGCTACTATGCTGACAGGAGCACACAGTACTGTAATCCCATTCCCTTCCGGTCCACTTCACATCCCGGTCCACAGAGACCAGGGTCTGCCCGGGTCAATACACAATCTTTAATGATTGTAATGGCTCTCAGTGTGTGTACACACCAGTAACAGGAGCCTGTCACTGTCTGCTTTCAGCGTTTAAGAGCATAACTTGTCCTCCACATCAGAGAAAGGAAAGAACAATGTGCTTGCTATTACAAGGAGCTTTGACTTATGTTGGCGAGGAGGAGAAGGACGTGTGTGTGTGTGTGTGTGTGTGTGTGTGAGACAGGATGTGTGTTTGTGTGTGTTACAGCTAGAGGTACTAGCTTCCCTCTGCACCACACAGACGATCTACTTTAATCAGAGAAATCTCAAGCCTCTCAAAGAAAAGCGAGGTCACTTTGCACTGAACTGTGACAAATTGCCAACACATACACACCTCCCTTGCCACCCTAGAGACTCAAATACTGCATACACATAGACATCTACATATATACAGTACATACAATTTATTTTTTAGTTTTAGTTTAACTAAACTAAATGAAAATTAGAAATTAAATAAAATGTGAGCTGAAATAAAAATGGAAATAATATTAAGTTTACTTTTAAATTTTGTTTACGTTATTTAATTTAATGTTTATTTTATTTCAAGTAATGATTTTTTTATTGTTTTAGTTTTAGTTAACAATAATGACTGTTTAGTAGGACAAGGTCTGAGACCCCATTGAAAATCAGTGGTTCAAAATCAAAATTTTGGGGTAAAGTTTTAGGGTTACTTTTTTTTTTTACGTTATAATGTAGAATTAATAAAAAAAATATTTGAGATTTTGCACTACTGATCATGTGACTCTTTGTAAAGACAGTCAAATGATCTTCCATTGAAGATGCTGTTTGGATCATGCTGGAGACCATGATCATCAGGTTTGAGCTCATGATGCTCGAGTGCTGCTATCAATATAGCAAAAGAGCGACAAACCAAATACTAAAAAAATTTGAAATACATGTTAATGTTTCACTCATATTATGATTATGATACTGCATAACAAACAAAAATATAACAAAAATTATAATACATTAAAAAAAATCCAGATGAATTTAACTACTAGTGGTCTCAGAAGTTTGGACTCCTGCTGTAGACCAGGCTGAGCTCACATAAAACTGTCACTTTAATTTCTGTTGCATTATATAACACCAATTTCATCACAGAACTGTGTGAGCACAGTCCAGCTTAATTATTTTTAATACCTAATTCCATTAAGTCTCTTATGGATCAGAAATTAAAGCATTGGGATTGTACTAGAGAGAGAGAGGTGATGTAATTCAGATTTAAGAATAGAATACAAATGAAGATACATGGCATTAAATTGTGCCCTGTATAAGTACAACTTTTAAATATAAATCCTGCTAGCATTTACATTATTATATATTAGCATTATTATCTGAAAAAGTGCTGTGCCATCTTTGTGTGACACGATTAAGAAACAATATCTCAATAATATCTAATATCTTCCTCTATAATCTATGCTCAACTATATTTAGTATATCACAGTCTCCTCCTCTTAATCGCAGCAGCAAGCTGCAGCAGTAGAGACGTTTTATGCTTCGTCACATAATCAGAGATGCTGTGGAAGTGACATCATATTGCAGCAGTGGTCAGGTGACAGCAATACTCTCAATCTTTATTGATTATATTATTAATAATATAAGATTGCAGGCTTGTGTTTGTGTTGCAAGCAGAGACTAAGCCCTGAAGGATGTGCATGTCTTGATAGTAAATCAGCTCTTTGTCCAGAACAACAAGGACAATGTCGCGTCTCTCTTGAGGGATGTATTTGTTGTGTTGTCCCAGCACATGCTGGGAAGGAGGAGCGACTTTCACAGACACGTTGCTGTGGGCTCAAAGGTTCTGGGAAAGAAACAGAGCTTAAGCTTGTTCTACGGGCCATTTGTGCAACGCAGATTCTGTACAAGAGATGCCAGGGCCTTTCAGAGGCCGAAGTGGGATTTTCCACTGTTAACATGTATGAAGCGTCTCAGTAGAAAGGATGTCTCTCAATCTGTAATGCTTAATAGCATTTAGTGATGCCAGTCAGCATTTACTTGCCATGATTTTGTAGAGTCTCTTGGGTACTGGAGAAAGCTGGATCCTTTAGCTGAACTGCCAGAGGAGACTTTGCACAGCAGACTAAGTGTATGGATCCCAGGACAGAACAGGAGCCAGAGCTGAAAGCAATCAATCAAGGATCAGACATCTGTCTAAAAATCAGATGAAATTAGGTACAAGGTTGTGAAAATGTCTGAGAGCTTTAAGGGATAGTTCACCTCAATAGGAAGATTCTGTCATTATTTACATAATTTGCTCATTCCAAACCTGTATGAATTGCATTCTTCTGCAGAACACAAAAGAAGGTAGTTTGAAGAAATGTCTCTGTATTTGTTGTACGTGTTGCTTTAGACTTTTATTGTACGGAAAAAAATCTTCTTTTGTGTTCCAAAGAAAAAGTAATTTTTAGTTGAGCTAATACTTTAGTGTTATTACTTCGCAATAAATGTTTCTTTTTATTTTTCTGACAGGCGCAAAGACAAAGGAAGGTGTTGTGACAAGTGTAAACACAGGTAAAAGAATTAATAGAAACAGGTCTTAACTAAACAAAACACTCAACATGTCATTTTCCTAAATACCCTAATCTATGGAAAGTCTCAAATCAAAATATAAGGACACTTCTTTTATCTGTCCTAGTTGCCCACAAAACAACTGAGCAGGCGAATCTTGTGAGTGAGACTGCCGTGGCTGGAGCCAATCAGGCGTCAGAAAAGGCGGTGGAGGGGCTGGAAAGTGTGGTCGCATCCACTGGCCTCGTCAAACCGGTAAGGATTCAATTTGCACAAGGCCAATAATTGGTCAAATTAACCGGACAAAGTGTGTAAAAATTAAAACATTGGTGTTCAGTTGCATTGGTGTCTTTTGGTGCACTGTATTGTTATTTGGTCTTATCATTCAGTAAAACTGCAAATTGCTTAAAGGGATAGTTCACCCAAAAATGAAAATGACCCCATGATTTACTCACCCTCAAGCCATTTTAGGTGTATATGACTTTCTTCTTTCAGACGAATACAATCAGAGTTATATTTAAAAATGTCCTGGCTCTTCCAAGCATTATAATGGCAGTGAATGGTGGTCAAGATTGTTAAGCAAAATAAAGTGCATCCATCCATCATAAAATGTACTCCACACGGCTCTGGGGGGTTAATAAAGGCCTTCTGAAGTGAATCAATGTGTTTGTGTAAGAAAAATATCCATATTTAAAACTTTATAAACCTTAATCTTTAGCTTCCGCTAACTATCATAGGCATGTTCACGAGAGAGAGGCATTCCAGCAGATGATGTAGGATGTAGACATAGCGTAAGCTCTGGTGAGAAATGACGAATGTGGAAGTGCAGAGGTAGTATTAGAAGTACAAAGCGAGGATTTGTACATAAAAATGTCGGAGGATTTCGATATAAGCCAAGAGGAGTGTCACAGAACTGCCCTCTGTTCCCAGTGTTCCCCTTGCTTAACCCCTTTGTATAAAGACATGAACACGCACTTGGGTTTTTAAAAACTCTTTATTTACCTTTGTTTGTCAGTGAGGTGGATAGATGGATTACATACACACACCTCTACACACACCTACAACTAGACCGTTGTGTTTCAGACTGGCCACCTGAACACTAAACCAGTGGACATTTAAACTTTTCTTATAAACTGTTGACTATCACCTGGATCAGCATACATGGTGGCGGCCATATTGAACTGATTTACTTAACAGTGCAAGGGCAGACTTTCTTGTTGCATGTGGCTGCCTTGAACCAGTTACCTAATGAGGTAATACTGGGGCAAGATCTCCCCATTCTCTGTGATTTGGAGTCCCAAGTTCAGTCCTGTTATGCGGTAACCTGGGCCCAGAGTGCTAGAGCAGTCTTCAATAAGTTGCCATTTGCTGATGTTGACACTGAGGGGGCTGTGAGAAAAGACAAATTTCAAAAGGAAAGGCGTAAGCTTAAGTTTGAAGGTAGTGTGGAGAGTAGGCAGGTTGAGGAGCTGCCTTTGCCAGAAGGGCCACTTAATATGACTATCCCTGAGGACATAGCTGAACTGCAGAAAAAAAGATCCTACTTTGCAGGACTGGTTCCAGAACGTGTCTGAAGTAGATGGGGTTAGATGGGGTTGTCTCTTGTTTAATGGAGGAAAAGTACATCCTGAAGAAAGGTATACACTTTCAGGTGAAAGGTAGTTGGTAGTGGCATTGGTAGTTCCGGAATCAATGCGCCATACCGTTATGATTCTGGGACATTCTGTTCCATTGGCTGGACACTTAGGCAAGCATAAGACATTAGCCAGGATTGCAAGTCGGTTTAGTTGGCCTAAGATATATATGGATGTAACAGAGTTCATTCGTACCTGTACAGACTGTCAGATGACATCTGGAAGGAGAGTTGCACCCGCACATTTGTTACCATTGCCAGTCATTGACACACCCTTCAGCCGCCTGGGAATGGATGTAGTGGGGCCCCTAGAAAAAAGTAAGAATGGGAACAGGCACATTTTAGTAATCTGTGATTATGCCACCAAGTACCCAGAAGCCTTTCTCCTTAGAAACATAAAATCTAGAAAAGTAGCCAACTGCCTTGTACAGCTGTTTTCCAGGGTGGGGCTTCCCCGTGAAATTTTAACAGATCAGGGTACTAACGCCACATCCTTGCAGTTAAAACAGGTGTACCAACTGTTGGGGATTAGGGCTATTAAGACCACACCTTACCACCCCCAGAATGATGGTTTGGTCGGACGCTTCAACCAAACCCCAAAAAGCATGCTGCACAAGTTTGTTTCCAAGTCAGGGTCCGACTGGGAACAATGGTTACCTTATCTGTTGTTTGCTTACAGAGAGGTGCTGCGGGCTTCCACAGGTTTCTCCCCATTTGAACTGTTATATGGCCGGCAGGTGAGAGGTCCTTTGGACCTGCTTTAGGAACAGTGGGAGGAACCCAAGGATGGTACTTGCAGTGTGGTCCAATACATGATCCAAATGAGAGAGCATCTGGAAGAGATGACATCATTGGCCCAGGAGAACATCAAAAAAAGCCCAGCAAACTCAGAAAGTTTGGTATGATAAGAGGGCAAGGGAGAGATCATTTGATCCAGGCCAAAAGGTGCTGCTATTGCTGCCCACCAATGAGAATAAGTTGCTAGCTAAGTGGCATGGACCCTAAGAGGTAGTGCGGAAAACTGGCAGTGTCACCTATGAGATCTCCATGCCAGAGCAGGGGAAGAAAAAGCAAATCTTCCATATTAATTTGTTGAAAGAGTTCTACCCCAGGGCTGAGTCGGAGGCTGCACGACTCTTTGTTCGTGTGGTCGAGGAGGAAGAGGAAACAACAGATAAGCATTTTCCAACCAGCTGCACCAAATAAGCAGTATCCCATCTAGAGCAACCCCAAAGAGAAGCAGCTGTTAGATCCCGAGCGGTTTCAGGAGAAACCTGGGCGTACTAACCTGGTGACGTCATCCTTAGAAGGCAACTCCAGTCTGCCAGAAGAGTTTTCGGATCCCTGAACGCCTGGTAACGGTGCTTAAAGATGAACTAGACATTAGGCTCTCCATGGGTGTTATTGCACCCTCCCTTAGAGAGTGGTGTAGCCCCATTGTCCTAGTCCCGAAAAAGGATGGCACCCTTAGATTTTGCATTGACTTCATCGAACAGCTTTTCTAAGGTAGACCTCTATCCGATGCCAAAAATTGATAAGTTGGTGGAAAGACTGGGCAGAACCAAATACCTATCCACTGTGGGCTTATGCAAGGGGTACTGGCAGTTTTTTTTTAATTGCCAGCGCCAAAGAACTGACAGCTTTCAAAACCCCTTTTGGGCTATACCATTTCTGGGTTATGCTGTTTGGCCTGCAGGGGGTGCCAGCGACTTTCCAACGATTAATGGATCAGATCCTGCAAAGCACCAGGGAGTTTGCTGCAGCCTATCTGGACGATGTGGTCAGTGAGACCTGGGAAGACCATTGTCAACGTCTGAGGCAAGTCCTAGGGAGAATTAAGGCAGCAGGTCTTACCATCAACTGAAGAAATGTACAATAGACAAGAGAGATATCAGCTACTTGGGATTTGTGATTGGAGGAGGAATCATCTACCCACAGCTGGAGAAAATAGATGACATCCGAAGTTACCGTCCTCCTACCACTAAGAAACAGGTGAGATATTTCCTGGTCTTGTTGGGATGGCAGATTTATACCTAACTTTTCTGCCAGGGCCTCTGTGCTTACAGATCTCACTAGAGCCACAGTTCCCAACAAGGTGGTCTGGACGGAGCAACGTGAACGAGCTTTCCAGGACTTACGAGAGGCAGTGTTTGGAGACTCTGTTCTGCTGAGCCCGGATTTCCAGAAACTGTTAATCCTGCAGACGGATGCTTTTGGAGTTGGGTTGGGGGCGGTGTTAATGCAGAAAGTGGATGGAGACTGCAGACCAGTGGCATTCTTGAGCCGGAAACTGTTCCCTCGAGAAACACTACGCCTACGTCCTACGTCATCCGCTTGAACACCACTCTCTGGTGAACAAGCGTATGACAGTTAGCGGAAGTTAGAAATTACAGTTTATAAAGTTTTAAACAAATATATTTTTCCTACACAAATGAATCCCCCCCTCCCCCATTTTTCGCAGTTCCTTTCATTAGAGTTCCAAAATTGTTTTTATTCATTTAAAATCTCATGAAGAAATAAGCCATAACCATGCGACCATTACCAGTCGATGTGCAGCAACAAAATAATTCATGAACATCTGAAATCTTCCAGAGAGTAATAATAACAAAATGAAATGAAAATGAACAGTGATAAAGAATCGTCCACAGCTGAGATGTGTTGATGTGTTTCTGCCTCCAGGGGGAGCTGACGAAGCAAGAGGGAGATGTAGAGCAGCCTACAGACGCTGGACAGTAGGTTAGAGAGCAGATGATGAGCTTTTCTTGAGTTGGGATTTTCTATTATGCAAATATTTACAGCAAAATAGCAAAACCTTTAAAAAATCTCTTATAATAATAATATAGTATATTCTCTGAAAGTAATTCACAATTTTGCTTCTCAATTACATTTATACAGATTAAGCACTAGTAAGAGATAAAGAACTATTAACTAGTAGTTTTGAAATGTAATGTGTTTTGAATGTAAGTGAATTTAGAAAAACTTTCTTTGCAGACATTTAAAAAGCTGTGTTCTTTATTTAGCATATTTTTTATGTATTCATTTATTTATTTACTTTGTGTCTGACTCAGTACATGTGATAATATTATTACTGAAAATGCACATATGCACAGTTTTTTTTATAAAATCATTTTGTGACTTTCTTCAAACACTGAACAAAATCCAATAATTATTTAATTATCTTTGAATGAACTTATTCACGGCAGTCATTTGACAATAAGATCTCAAGTGTCCTATGACATTCAGTAGTTCATGTAGTTTACAGTCTTACCATACAGATTTTATGTCTACAGTCCATTACAACACAGCACATGTGCTTCAAAACAGTGCACAAACAGGCTTTAAAACATAGCTCAGTGTTTGATGTGTAGCAAGTTATCCAGTTGTTTCTAAAATTATATTTTCCAAATTTTGAAGAATCATCTACACAGTATGTCCACTGAACCAACATAACCTTCCTTCTGTTTCGTTTCAGGGAGATGTCACACTGAACGCCCCTGTGATGCTCTGGTTCTTGACTAAGAAGAGAGAGTTCATTAGCTGCTGCGGGCCATGGCTGAATATTATCATACTAAACCTCTGATGGATGCTGAATAATATTCAACTTCATAAAAAAAAATTTTTTTTTTAAAAAGACACCCACCTGTCTCTCTTGCTTTGTCCTCACAAACTACATCTACTTAACTCAATTTACCACTTTCCTTCATGCAAACTTATCCTATTCACAAGAAGAAAAAAACGCTCATGTAACAACACTATTATTTAGCTATGCAATATTCACATATACTGAGCAGTGCGTCATCAAATTTGTGCAAATATTACATGCATGTGCTTGTGATTTGGACAATTTTATAGGCAAGGTCTGTCTTTCTTACCTGCCCTAAAACTAGTTTTCCTCCACCCAAAACAAAGAGGTCAGATGGATAGTGATTTTACACAATCAGTGTGAGAAAAGATTTAAAATATTCCAGTCCAAATACACTCTCAATGTAGTTAGTATCTGAGAAGATATTTGAAACAAGGAGCAGAAAAAGTCAGATTCACAGATTCAAATCCAAAGAAGAGGGCAACTGATGTCCGTAAAGCATGAAGATAGCTCGTTAAAACAGTTCCAGTATCTTAAAGTGTGGTTATAGAGTGATGGTGTTTTAGTAAAGCTCTTATATGTAATTTGCTATAGCGGCCTTTTTTTTTATAGTGGCAACTCATAAACAACTCACAAAATCTGCAAATGATGTCAGAGCAGTTGCTAGGTTACATGATTTGTTTGTGGAAGCCATGCATGCTGCCTCACAACTTCACTTTAACTGATCATATTAATTTACCTGACTCATTGTTTCCCTTGAAGTCTGAAAGCAGCTGATTTTTTTTTGAATATTCCATCTGTAATAAATTCAGTTTTGTGAAAAATAAATCTATTCTCATTTTTCATCCTTGTTTTTTTTTTTTAGAACAGAATGTTGCTAAGAAAATTCACAAGTCTAGTTTGCACAATATTTAAAGCATAAAATAGCAACAAAAAAAAACGAATTTAAGAACATTGAAAGCATCAAGACGCACACCCCCTTGAGATCAGAACATCCCTCCTGCTCTTCCTCTCCCTGTTCCTGGCACACCCGCATATAGAATTTAATATGCATCTCAACAACAAACAAAACCTTTACCACATTCATATAAAATCCCATATGGCCATTACAATACCACCGAAAAGCACTATGCCTCTGGCAGAATGTCAACATTTATTAAGTTTCATGATCTGCATGTGTAATCCGAGTTCAAAATGAGAGTTATTAAGCTTTTTCCACATTCCTTGCTCAGAGGAAAGTCATTTACACCAAAACATAAACAATGCAACAGGGGGGTATTCCAAAAAGCAGGTTATGTGACATACCCGGGAATGTTTGAGGATAAACGAGCGGATAACCTCAGCTTTCGGTTCCAAAATCGGAGGTTACTTTCAGGGTATGTAAGTAACCATCTATATATATATAATAGGCTATATTACATATTGTAATATTATATAACGTTGTGCGCTATCTGTCACGCCCACTGAAGGCTAGTCAGTAGATCACACGTGCGCTGAAGTGAACTAACCCTGGAACATAACCTGCTCCGGAGCAGGTTATCTTCAGAGAGCAAGTTACTATGGTTACTTACATACCCTGAAAGTAACCTCCGATTTTGGAACCGAAAGCTGAGGTTATCCGCTCGCTTATCCTCAAACATTCCCGGGTATGTCACATAACCTGCTTTTTGGAATACCCCCCTGATGTCAGAAATGTCCATAACAAAATTACGACAACAATCAAAACCCTCTATATCCCTGAAAGTCTCGACTTCCCCTGAACAATAAAATAAAATAAAATAGTAAAATAGGACAAGAATCAAAAGGACTCTTAACCATCTTAAACTATCTCAACTTCCTCTAAACAATAAAATAACATAGAATAAAAAATAAAATAAATAAATTAAATTACATAATTAAATAACTATATGCTCTTGTTTAACAAATTATGAGTTATGCTGAAACCCTGACTGATGGTGTTACAGGAAACCAGATAAACCAGTCAAGCAAGATTGACATCTTTCTACTCCACCCAAACTGAAGTAGCCAATAGGAGCACACATTCCTGACGTACTTTGATGGAGCACCAGCCTAATAAAACTGCATGAATCTTCTGTCTCAAAACACTGACACATACACACGCTCTTGCAAACATCAACAACTAAGGACTCTACAAACATGTCTTTCCTTTCAGGAGTTTTGGGTAATAAAGCAGCAGAGTCATTTGTCGACCAGGCTGTGGACAAAGCAGGTGAGGTTCTTATGCCTGAGAAGCTTAAAGAAACCTTAAAGCAACTGTTGTGTGCAAAGTTTTTATACTTTTTATGCTGAGACCCTCTGTGTCCTTGTTTAGCTGGCCAGTTGTTATGAGTTGTTTTCGAGTTGTATATTAATCTTCAAGGCTAAAAAATATATAGATGAGACTTTTTCTGAGATTTTATATAGATTATATATAAAGTAGCTTATGTATTTTCCCTAAAAATATTGGATAAAGTAAACTAACATTTATTTAATCTAACTTTTAGCTATAGTTAAAAAAAGACAGAAGACAACAACTTTTAAATTATTTATTTCTAATCTTTTTTTACAAACTCTCAACTAAATATGTAATAGAAATGTGATATCATGACTCATTTAACTGAATTATATTAAGCAAGTTGTTTTCCCTCCCTTTCAAATTGCCATGTTGCTTGTTTTAACTGCTTTCAAGTTTGTACTTGTTTTAAGCCTGCTGATTGCAGTTTGTTCTCTATGAAAGAGCTGGTTGAAATATTTTTTGAGAATGCAGTCAGTCCAGTAATCATGCCACTCCTTATAAGGAATGGTGTTAGAATGAGCCTTCAGAGCCAGTAACGCTATCCAAGTTTTTTTTTTTTTTTTTTTTAGACATCTAAGAAAAATAAACATTTTGGGGCAAATCTGATGGGAAAGATGAGCTGTATATGAAAGACTATAAAACTGCCATGTGTTACCTTCATATAATGTTGCTTTCAAATTTCCCTAGCTGCTGCAGCTAAAAGAAAAGTGAAGGAAACATTTACTGGAAAAAAACAGGAAACTGATAAGACCGGGGGTATGGGAGGTCTTTTCCCAAGTAGCGAGGAGAAGGACAAGAAACCAAAGGAAAAGTCAGGAGGTGGACTATTTGGTGGCCTCCTTAAAGCAGAAGGACCAGGGGAAAACAGCGGCGGTGGAGCCTTTGGTGCTGGAGGCAGCAATGCAGTAGACAACAGTGGAGCAGACAGCAGTGAGTAATAAACAAATACATACACACACACACACATCCAAAGAAAAAAAAAACTGTCAAAACCTGATGGGTCTTCCAATAACGTAAATCCACCATGTACAAATATAATAACATATTAATATTTTGTGTTTGATTAGGTTTCAACGATGCACTAGATGACCTTGCTAATGAGTTCTGTGAAAAATGATGTTCTGACAACAAGGAAAAATCTCTTTGGCTGAGTTCTTCAGCTGGAGACCTGTCTTACATCAGCACAATCTCCAAGTGTCATGGACTATAACAATATAAGACAGTCATTTGTTACTAATGTAAATAATTTTAAACCGATGTCTTTGCAATATCTTATGTACAACTATTTTTAAAAATACTAGAAATTATGCCTATTACATTCGTATTAGGTATTGTTTAAATAACTTAAGTTTAGTTAGCATGCTTTTGTTTTCAAAACTGTGTGATTGAATAAATGTTGAGTGAATAAAGCTGAATAAAAAAAAACTTTTTATTACTAAATGAAAAAGGTCTCATTTTATCCACTTACATGAGCATTGAGTATAATCACATTACTTTTTTTTGGTCAATATTTTAAAACATTTCAAAGTACAAATACAATTAACCCAGTAAATCAGCTGACACACTGCAATTTTTATTTACATTTTATTAATTGTAGACCATTTAAAAAGGCAATACAAAGTCTTTTTTTTCCAAAGGCTGTTTCATATTAAATGCTAATATTGCGATGAAAATAAACATTTGCTCCCAAATATATGCCCTACCGTTTGCATATTATTAAGAAATTACAAATTAAAAAACAAAGGAAGCTTTTGGTTATCACTGAAAACTGTTCCAAGGAGCAGCAAAAGCAGATATTTATGTGCAACATTTTGGTAACAGATATAAAAAGCCTGAGATTCATCCTGCATCCCTTTCCCACTTGACCATAATTGTGTCAAAATGGGTGGGGAAAAAAGTAACCAACTAGAAATCCTAGAAACTGGCATTAGAATCAACAGTGTGTGGCTGTGTCTCTAAGGCTTAATGTGTTTTCAATATGCAGCAACTTCATTAACACGTGACCTGAAGAAAACATTACAAAATAGCTTTAAAATAAGGTACAACTGATCAGTGTTTCATGGCGAAATGTGGAAAATTAAACAGACTTTGGCTCTAAAGCTTTTCTAAAAGCCATGAATATTTGAAAGGATGATAAACTAGAAAAGACCAGATAATTCTAAAGATGCTTATTGGTAATCACATGCATAAATGATATGACATATATTCATGTCGTATAAAATGTAAACGTGAGGAGCTGAGGGGTTAAGTGATATACCTCGGGTCTGTGCAGATGAACAGACTCAGATATAGAGTCGGGTAAATAATACAACCATCTATGTGAAGGTAAGGCCAGCCTCATGGTACACTTTGAAGACTTTCTCAATGGCGTTGACGTAGGCCGCTGTCCTCAGGTCTAGCCCAAGGTTATACCTGTTGGCTGTGCGCATGATTTGCTAAAAGAGGAGAGATGAATTATGTGAACAAACGGAGCAGTACTTTACATCACAGAGGCTCTTCATACATCAACTAGCCTAAACACACACAGACTAGTACGCTGCCTCCCGAGACGGCATTTTAAGGCATCATAGACATTCTTCTTAATCATTCTAAAATGAATCTTAATTATGCTGCCTCCAAAAAAACCTAATTTTACTCAAATTCTAGGGCAGCATCGCATGTGTCCTTTGTGGAGAAGCCAATATAAGAATACACTAAGATAAGCTCAGTGAGAAAATGAATCCAAGATGGATATCAAATAGCTTATAAACAAACTGAAAAATCTTAAATAAACAACATACTAAACTAACAAGATCCTCTAACTAATGGTTTTAATGATCCACAAATCTTTGGCAGTGGTGAATGATTAGGAATCCATTTAATGGATTGGATCTCATTTACAATTTAAAAAACAAATGACTGACAGGAACAATAACACATGAACAAAAAGGCATAATACATGATATATATTTGCATATAATTATATAAATCAATTTAAAGGATTATTATATATTTACAGTATATATCTACTTACTCTGGCAGATCGCTCCATTGTGTAAGCCAATCCAGAATGCACAATGTCCTTTTCAGAAGCTCCCTACCAGATGAGCAAAACAAGCGTATAAAGGTCTAGTAGTCAAATATAAAACAATTAAAAAATGCACATTATGTGTGACAAGAGCTTCTGCGTTTATACTCACAGCAATCCTCTCTTGAAATTCCGATGTGGGAACTATAGGTATGGCTCCACCATGTTTCCCAAACTTCCTTTCCAGACTCTCCTGGACAGACACTGCCAAACAACATAGTAGATCCCCATTAGGAATGAGCAAACTGACATGGATTTAAGATAGTAATGGTCAAAAACAAAGCTTATTCTCACTTACAACTTCTCTGAGGCCTAAATCTGGGATTTAGTTAAATATTGTATAAAGGGTGCAATGAAGTATGGTCATGATTTTAGTGTAAAATGAAATTTTACACCATTCAACAGCTTTTTCACATGACAGTGAGATTTCTGTCTGCCTCTGTGTTTACCGAGTGACTATCAGTGAAGTGAGGTCATTTTAGGCCAGTCAGATGAAAGGCAGGACAGAGCACGTTTGTGTTTTTGTGTATACATGCAAGCATTCCCAGATACTCTCAAGGGGACACCAATCCCACTATATTTGCTCGTGGGAGCAGAATAAACAGAGTGAACAAAAATACCACATGACCCATTCTAGCCTGCCTGAACCACCAACATAATCTAGAGCAATTAGAAAATGGAAAACAAGTCCTTCCAGAGAACTAAATCAACTGAACAACAAGACTGGTAATTGATTTGCAAACAATCATATCATTGCTAGGGAGATTTTTTATAAGCAAACACTTTGACTATGTATGAGGCATTGCAGTTTTCCTACATGACTACACATGACATTTTCTGGGAAACAAATGTTTGACTTACTAAGGAGATGGTAGTTTGAGTCCCTTTCGTATTTGAAGGTCAGTCTGCCATAACTGACGTGGTTTAGGTTCTTCAGCCACTCAAAGTAGGAGACTGTCACACCTCCAGCATTCAGGTACATGTCCTATATATTTATATACACAATTATTTATTTTTCGTATCCTATTAGCATCAAAGGCTATTTTCAAGGCAAGATAAAAAATAGTTTAAAAAAGGGGGGAAAACTCAAATTTTGTTACAATAATAGAATAAAACCTATATAAAAATCTCCTATAAATAAAATCAAAATAAGGTAATAGACAAAATAAGATCAAATCACCTATATATGCATATAAATCAAATATAGTATAATAGGCTAGTAAATTTAGATTTAACATTCAAATAACATTTAGGACTGGAAAACGTACAGGGATCACCATGATATTCCTCTCTAGGAATATCTTGTCAGCTTCAGGGGTAGTGGGACCATTAGCTCCTTCAGCAATGATCTGTGAAAATAATAAGTGTTACTCATTTTTCTTTTTAGATTCTCATTGCAGCTTCTGTGGAGTGGCATAATACAATTAATAACTCATCCATATTAAAATGATTCTATTGACCTCTTACCTTGGCCTTGATATTGTTGGCGTTTCTCTTTGTAAGCTGTTTCTCACTTGCAGCAGGGATCAGAATATCACACTCAGCTTCCAAGATGCTGCCTTCATAGGGGGTGGCCTTAGGAAAGCCAACAATAGTGCCATTGGCCTGGAAAACGAGAGTATTTGATACATTTGGATTATAGATTTGAACATAGTACATGTAGTACTGCCAATTGGCCACAAGGTGGCAGCCTTACAGTGAATATTCTTACACTGCACTGAAGCTCCAGAATGTCACTCCAAAGGAAATGCGCGGTTCATACTCACTAGCTTATAGTCTTCCAGTTCTTTGGGATCGATGCCGTTAGGGTTCCAGATGCTTCCATCCAGCTCTCCGACACCCACACACTTTGCTCCGTAACGGTGCAGGTAACGCATGGAGTGCAGGCCCACATTACCAAAACCCTACAGCAGAAAGTGGGAGAATGCATTAAATATTTTTTATACTGACAGCGGAGCTGAAGGTAATGTGGAATACTGATGGATTTAGTGCAGGAACATTGCTAAACATCTAAATACACTGCAAAATAAAGTCAGTATTTGAGTGTCACAGTTAAAATATCACTAAAACAACATACACTTGACTTTCTTCAGAAGTTCAAGTTAAAGATAATAAGAATTGTTTTGAGAGAATATAGCTTGAATTAACATACATTTTCTTACCCTTCTGCCAAATAGTTTAATCATAATCTAATTATATTTTTAGATTTATGCTTAAAATGGGGGAAAATACCAATGGTACACAAACTTAATTCAAGATATATTCACTATAAAAAGATATATTCAGTATTTTAAGGTATTTTATCTTAAGGTATCTTAAGGCATTTTACCTAACCTTAAGTGAATTTATTTGGTTTGAATTATGTTTACATATACTTACACACACACACACACACACACACACACAAATAATAATAATAAATAAAATAAAATGGCTTATTTCTACTTGTATTTAGCACCAGATAAATGGGTTAAACCATGTTCACGCTGCAAAAAAGAGCAATTTAGCTCTTGGCATTGTCTTTGAAGAAAAAAAGCACAATATTCCATTATTATTCCAGTAAATATACCACATGAAAAAACCTACATCCTCTCCCAATTACTTCTTATATTTGCAATATATATTTATTTCTCTGACATGTCGCAACACATGGTAAAATTAATGAGTTTTTAATCATTTATGTAGGAAATGTAACATTTGCTGGTTTCGCACCCTTTTAAGCTTTCTTTATAAATATTGACTGGACATCTAAAAACACACAACTGAATATTTAAAGTCCTTAGATAAGCAAAGTCAGAATGATCCGTGTCAGCGTACACTAACTGCTGGCACAGAGTCATGAGATAATGGACTGTAGTGTCTGTAAGTTCCACCATGCAAGCAGAATAATATACAATAGTACTTATATCATATTAAAAATCCAAAGTTTGGAGTTACTAGTGTATTTTGGACCAATGCATAACAAGAAAAAGTCTTTATCCAACTGTTTTGATATGACAAAAAAACAAAGCATAATGTCATAAACTTGAAGTGCGGTTTATGTGTTATTGACATGCACAAACCTGAATGACAAATGTCTTGTCTCCAAACCCCGGGCTCAGGCCCAGCTGGCTCATGTAAGCAGCCTCATTAACAAAGTTTTCAATGCCATGGAAGACACCACGGCCAGTGGCAGATATACGCCCATGGATTCCACCCTGACTGATGGGCTTACCGGTAACACAGGCATGAGCATTGATATCCTGATAAAAAAGAATTATAATTCTAAGCATTAGAAGAATGTTGTTTGCATTCAAACAAAATCTAAACTGTAATGCTTATTATGATGCGCAAAGCTATGATATCTTTAGTGTTAGAAGCTGGTGATTACTAGCGATATGAGTATTCAGTGTAAGGTATCTCTCATGTCCTTTCATTTATCACGCTACAGGGCAGCTCGCAAACAGAACAGAACATCGTGGCTACCTAGACAAAGCAAATGACTGCCATGGGAGGACAGACTGTATTGAAGGAGTCTGTCAGGAGAGGGTGGAAAAACACAGGGGCGCTTTGTTCTCTTGGTCCTATAAACACCACGCTCTTTGTCAGGGACAGTAAAGGCTCTGGGCACTGAGTCACCAACACAGCCACAATCTGTTTGCTAGTTCTTACAGATATCCTGTGTGATTTTTCAACATAGCTACAACATATGTAAAAGCTTAACAGAAATCACTGCACCATTTCAAGGTAATGTACGCATCAAATTTTCTGTATGCGCTTATTTATCTACGATATTATGCTATGAAATGTGTCTTTGGGAGAAACTAGATCTGAATTTCCTGAAGGAAGTGTTTGCAAGGCAGCAAAAGAGTGTTAACTTTTTGAGTAAGTTTAATTTTGAGCTTACTTTTAGAAAACCAAAGTAAGTATGTCTTGTTTACAGTCAGCTAGACAAAAGCATCAACGTGTAAGATGGCTTAAATATATAGATTTAAAAAACAAAAATTATATATATATAGTTAAATATATGCATGGCAAACAAGACTAATAACCATTCACTAAGCAAAGAGATTTAAGAAAGAATACAACTGCAAATATTACAACAACATCATTGCTGCTAAATGTATTTCGAATACTAAAAATAGATAAAACAACTATAGCTTAAATTATAATATGGCTAAATTGAGAAATTCAGAATGCATTTGATCCACTACCATGACAACACAGTTAACCAGTGCTTTAAATCAAGAGAACAATAGTTAAAAAATAAAACAAGAATGAAATAATGTATAAGTACATTTATCTTAAAATAAACTCTCTCTTAAACAGATACCTCTGGTTATCAGAAATAACAATGTAACTACAGTGTGAAGATAAATTCAAGAACTTTATGGGCTTTCGCTATATGCTATGGGACGTCTACATTCTTATCGTGCTGATTATTCAGCAGGCATATTAAATAAAAAAACTGAAGAAATCTATCAGCATCAATTCAAATATCACTGCTTGCATGTGATGTCAGTGGCATGATCTGTAACAATAATGTAGCATGCCAAACAATACAATTGTTTTCTTATACATTTTGCTAAAGCAAACCTGTTGTAAACTATATGAACACTTGGCCAGGTTCTTCAACTTACATGATGGCCCATTGTGTTAGCATATGTGTCAGCGATCCAGGACATTTCCCTTTCTCCAGTGCTCATGTCCGGTGCGGGGACGTCAATGCCAGGCCCTGACACAGGAAACAGAAATGAGTGTGCTACTGATCTTCCCTTCCCATGGCCATGACTCATTTATTTAACTCAAATATCTCGACACAGTTAATGTCAATCATAAAAACCTCTGTGATAATATATTCATAAGACATTATGGCTACTGCGTCACTGCACAGTATTTTGAGAGAAGCTACACTGACAGAGAGCAATGTGGGAATCCTGCACTCAAAAACACCAACTACCTAAGGAAAGTTGGCTCTTTTACAAGCTCTTTGAACTACTGTAATATGAATACAGCTTATCTAGGCTTTTGGGCTACAGGTTAAATAACTTGTAATGTAGAAGTGGTGTCAATTACAGGCTGACTGTTAATCTTTACTGTGCCATCTGATGCTAAGCATTACCTGACTATTGTTCCTGAGTGTTATTGTGTTGTGGTTTAATCTTCCGTACAATTCCTGTTTTATTCTAGTCTAAATAGTAAAATATGCTAAACAGATGTCATTTGGGATCAACAAATATTGATAAACTACTGATTACTATAAATACATTATAAATATAAAACAAAACTTTACTGTAACATGCACTGCCTCATAATTAGCAGACTTATTTAGCATTTTCAGCACTCATACTAGGGGACATTCTGCAGAATTTTACTGAATCTTAAAATGTGTTAAACAGAGGACTATGCTTTTATTGGTAGATGAGTGCATAATTGTGAAAATTATTCCAGAAACATCCACAAGGAATGAGGGATGCATAGACTTTTGTGCATGATGGGCATTTCGATTCTGCTGAGCTTTTGCAGAACTCGGGAGCAGATTCAGTTTGTGCATGCTCATAACTTACCAATGAAGCCCTTTTTAGCCAACTCAATAGTAAACCTTCTTGTAATCTTCTCCAGTTCTGTGTCCTGAGTAAGGAAAACAAAAAAAAAATGGCAGGACATCAGTGACTATAATGTGATTAACAATATGGAAGTATACATTAAGAAAGCAATGCTTGAGCATTCATTGTTTCGGCTGTAGATGGGGAGTCGGTCATCTGAACGCTAAACTCAAAATAGCATGTTTAATCAACCAATGATACAATACAAACAAATAAAGAACAGTCACAAACGGTCTCCTTAACAGACATTAAACCCTGTAGGATTTCACTTTACGAGTCATGAAATAAACAACATCCTGAACCTGGTTGGTTCTAGAGTTTCTGAATAGCTGTGCAATAATAGCAATATCTGTGTTTAGTGAAAACACTACATCTTACTGCTTTTTTTTTTTTTTAGAACAATGTCATAAAATATGCAACATCATCTAAAGGGGACAGACTCTATATACATATCTAGACATTCATCTGCAAGAGCATTTATTATTAGAGTCATAATATCAGGGCTCTACAGTGCGACCATTTGCGACTGAAAACTACTGCGTGCGACTATGAAAAATGTTTTAGGAGCACCAGTGCGACGGACCCGATCATAATCATACTTGTGATTGCGCTCAGGGGAGCTTCAATGGTTTCTACGTGTTTTTGCAGCGTCGAGTAATGTATCACATATATAGATGTAGATGAATACAGGGTGTAAATAAGAGATTCATTGCGCAGTGTAGAGAGAGCTTCGTTGATTATAAATGTGAGCTCGCGATGAACCATGAGTGACAGATTTTAATGATTTTTAAGGGAGTTTGTAAATGTGATACTGATTTAATACAAGAGTTCAATAAACAAGAATTTAATATTAAGTGACTTACATTGTCTGACTATAACACTATTGTCTGATTTTGCTCTGTTACGTCGTCGAAAATAGTTTAAAACAAAGACACAGCGGAGCCGCTGCGCATCTCCATTCAAACCGGTGTTTCGCTCGTTTATGAATGAAAGTGCGTTTCTGAACGAATCTAGTGAGTCAGTGATTCATGATTACCCATTCATAAAGACAGTCAACTTGCTTCATTCCTGAATGAATCAGAACACTATTGTCTGATTTTGCTCTATTTCGTCGTCGAAAATAGTTTAAAACAAAGACACAGCGGAGCCGCTGCGCATCTCCATTCAAACACAGCGGTGTTTCGTTTATGAATGAACGGGTGTTTTTAAACGATTCTAGTGAGTCAGTGATTCATGATTACCCATTCATAAAGACAATCACTTGAATCATTCCTGAATGAATCAGCCGTTCGAATGAAAGGATTATTGATTAGAAGGTGCTCCTAAAATTTTTAACGTGCTCCTAAATTTTTTAAGTTAGTGCTCCTAAAAAGAAAAGTAAGCGTAGAGCCCTGCATCTGAAGTTAATGTCTCTTACCATCTTCCAAAATTATATTTAGTCAGAGAATATGAAGAAAACACTCACGGAGTAATTCTTTGGGTTAATTTTCACCCCCGCTTTAGCTCCTCCAAAAGGCACATCTGTTGAGAGCACAGTTCATGTGAATGATTAAATGTTCATACTAACAACCACAACCAAATAAATTTACACAAATAAATTTAAGCACTTACCTACAACTGCACATTTGTATGTCATTAGTGAGGCAAGGGCTTTCACCTCATCTACTGACACCTCTGTGCTGTAACGGATACCTGGAGAAGCAGAAGCAGTGTCCTCATCAGACTTTAGGTCTAAGCAAATAATATCTGTAGATCACTCAAGTCATTAAACAAGCATCAAAATAAATCACATGCATTATAGCCTTTGTTTTAATTTGTTTTATGATGCTAAGACAGGATATTCTATATCGATTAAAGCTTACAGACTACAACACTTTGATAACCTTTTATATTACTTGAGTGCTTATATAATTCGACACTTTAGGGCGTTTGAAAGCTCTTGGGGAAAAAAAGAATAAATAATAGAATGAAAGCTGGCAAATATTTGCCCACTGCAAAAGTGGGCCTTGTCTATCAGTTAAAATATCATTGATGATCCAGACTAATATGCTGTTTAGAGTAGGACGTCTGGAAAATTCAATTGCTCTAACGCCCTTGCACAAAAAAATAAAATAAAAACAGGGCCCATATCCACAAAACATCTTAAGGCTAAAAGTAGCTCATAACTCACTGATTTAGGAGAAAATCTTAAAAATAATGGCCATGTCAGTCCTAAATTTAGGACTCCTAAAAGAGTTTCACAAAGCGTTTTAGCACTAAAACTAGCTCCTAAATCTGTGGAATGACAGTTCCTTAGTAAATGTTTGTCTCAGCAGCTTTGTGAATAGGTTTTAAGAGAAAACTCTTAACTAAAAACTTTTACTGCTATTCAGGAGAACTTTTAGTGGTAAGATAAAATGTTTTGTGAATACGGGCCCAGGTCTACAGTTCTGAGAGGGGAAATTTTGTGTGGCTGAACAGGCAGTAAACCAACCACCGTGATGACTCACTCTCTCCACTGAAATACAAGGGAAGAGAATCTAGGCAGGGCCCAGACTGGGTGTGGTTAAAGCCAATGTGACTACCCCAAACTAAACATCTCTGTTTTCAGTCGGCCTCAAAAGCACTGCTTGGACAGCACTGGGCACCAAGAGCTTGTAACACTCTAAAGAGAAAGGAAAAAATGAAATCGCATCATATGACCCCTTTAAATTCATGGATGATGAGCTAGTAATTCATTTCAAATTACTACTAACATCAAATAAAGTTATTCGTGCAGATTTAAGGGGATAGTTCACACAAAAATGTTTTTTTTTTTGTCATTATTTATTCACTCTCAAAAGTTGATGGTAGCCAGTGACATCCATTGTATGGAAAAAATACTATGAAAGTCAGTGAGTACTAGCAACTCCCTGTCTGGTTACCAACATTCTTCAAAATATTTTTTTTGTGCTCAACAGAAGAAAGAACCTCATACAGGTTTAGAATAACTTGAGGTTGAATACAATAACAAAAATGATAACAATATTTTCACTTTTGGGTGAACTATGCCTTTAAAGAACAGTCTCCTTGCTGAGTTTATTGGTGACTAAGTGAGTAAGGAAACTTTAATTGTTTTCAAAAGCCTGTTTTGTTGGTTCTTCAGTATGCATCTGGTTGAATGAGTATGTACTACTATATATATTCAGTGAGTCCAAACAAAGTCTGCATCCTTTTACCTATTATATGAAATGTTTTTTCTTCATTTCTTGCATTTTTAATCAAATATCTGAATAAGATTGCAGGTTATATTATTCTTTACCTAGTTTCCTATACCCCTATATAAGCCAATAGTAAAAAACAGTATAGGATAAATTACAGCTATAAACTTTTTTTCTGAGAAGGAAAGAGCCAACTTTGAGCTCTTCCCTCATGAAAACTGATTTTGAGGGCTCTTATCCATTAGCTTAATCAGAGACTTCCCAGCACACAAGGTGCAAAAACACGTGATGTGTTATCTTGTTATCCGGTTACTAGACCTCAATGTAAAATCATTGACTAAACTAATTTATAAACTTAACAGTTTAAAGTCTAGACATCAGTTCAGTGACTGTCTCACTGAAAGCTCCCATTGAATCTACTCAATAGAAGATCAGGCAGTGTACATTATAAGATCTCCTTCAAAACTTTGTTGATCAGTTTAGCCTAACTCATCTGCAATTTAGACCACTTAAAATGGAGGTTAAAGTACATGGGATGCAAGTTATATTATTGTTCTTTCTACAGTTGTCGTAGTTTTAAAAAGGGGGAAACAGTCTGAAAATGCTGATAGGATGGAGTTCTATTCGAGGAAACTGCAGAGATTGAACTGCTCTGGGGGGCTTCCACCTACCTTCCCTAATAAAGGTACAGTCAGACCTGAGGAAGCAAAATGTAATGGCAAACAGCTCTTACACAAGCACATTCCATTGATAATAAAGGAGTTCACAACTTCCAAAAAGTACACAAATATCTCTGCAAAGATAATCTGTATTTTGGAACATGCAGATGGATTTCAGCTGGTCTAAGTTGGTCATTAGCTTGTATAACATCTTGTACCAGAAACCAACTGGTCGTACCAGCTTAAGGTGATCAAACTAGTTGGTTTCTTACAGGGCCGTTTCTAGGCATAGGCGAGCTAGGCGGTCGCCTAGGGCGCCACCAGCTGAAGGGGCGCCAATGAGCGCACGTACTGGCACTTTTAGCAGGGTTGTGATAAAGAGTGGCACGGTCACCCTGAAATATGACTGCCGCCCCCACTGGATCCCCCAACATTATTGGGCTAGAGTACTGTCAATCTGACGATGCCTGTATGCCACTAGATCAGAGTGCTGTCAATTGCTGCCTGACTGTTGCATGCAAAGTTTGCATTTGGAGCGCTCAACAACGCCATTAGATCAGTGGGCTCTGTCAGTGCTTTGGCAAGGTAACACTTTTTTTTGCCATGCAATAAAGCTAAGTTCAAAGGCCAATTTAAAATATTGGTACAGCAAATAAAGTGCACAAAATCTGTATTTTGTTTAGGCAGTATTTGTGGCACATTTGTCCAAAAGGTGTGCGTTTTTTGCGCCAATGCATTGTTAAAGGATCAGCGTGTCATGTAATATATTCCCATATAAACTTAAACATCCAATTACAAAATATTTGTATAGTAAAATTCGCTAATTCACGAGATCAATACATCCTTTATTAGACCACTTTGTCGAGTTAAATGCATCCTTACGGAGGTGTCGAAATGCTGAATCAATTCATTCACTTCCAACAGCGCTTAATGGGAGCAGCGTCATAGAGGACAGAGTGTCACGTTATTTAAAGGGGAAGTTAACGCATTAACGAGTAGCAAATGATTAAGTAGCTGCATTGGTTACTTTTATGCCACTGATAAAGCTTTTATATGTAGTTTGGGGTAACAAAGGGTTTGACTGAAATAATAATGCAATAACTGACACTTTAAATCAATGTTTCAAGAAACAACAACAAAAAAATTGAACAAAAAACAGATAAAGACAAAAAAGTAGCCATTGATAATATCTAAACAATATGTAGTAGTATAGTATATAGTATCCAAATCAAAATGTAATAAAATTAATTTATGTGTGATTTATGTGTAAATTATGTGCAATGTCTTAGCCACTAGGGATTGTTACATAGGGCTATACAGGCATCTAGTGGCAACACAATGATATTACAGATACTAAATTGTGCAAAATGTTTATCTTAACAGTCAATTTACAAATAATGCATTCAGATTTGTGGAACTCAATGCACTGAATCTCCACAAATTAGTGTCGTTACTATGACAACCAATTTGAATGTGACGAGCAACTGGTGTCTGAAAAGAATTATATATATATATAGGGCAATAGGGATTTCGCCTAGGGCGTCAAATTGGCTAGAAACGGCCCTGGGTTTCTATCTGGTCTAAGATGGACACAAGCTGGTCATATGCTACAACAAACCGGCTAGTGACCATCTTAGACTACCTAATGTACACATTAGACCAGCTAATGACAGGTTTGGACCAGATAAATAAACGAAACCAGTTTATTCTGATATAACACCTAAATATTAGCCGTTTTATTACCAGCTACAGTACGCTGCACATTGGTTTTATTGTGAAGCTTAAAACTCCGTGTCAGTAACGCTTGCACGCCAAGAGTCGCAGAGTGTCGCTGCTGCGCAACCGCGATATGGGATTTTGTTTTCCAAGTTCATAACACGCAAGGCCTATCATTTAGCACTCTGTCAAATTTTAAAGACAAAGCGTGTAAATAAATGTGTTGGACACACGCAGAAACACGTCATTACAAAGTAAACTTCAGAAGATGCTTTGACGGGTAAGTGAGATGTGTTTTAGTTTGCATCTGTTTTCTCTCGAGAGCGCGACTGCTTCCTATTAACGCCTGTGTAAATAATGCATGAACTTGCCTCCTTTGCACGGGGTCCTGTGCTGACTGTGTTGAGCTCTATAGGCCTCGATCATCTCCCACTCCCCGTTGTCTCTCTTGATGGGGAATGACACGGACAGGACGTGATTGCAGGGCTTGATGATCTTGAGGATCCCCCGGACTCGGTGTCTCTTCTGCTCGGGCGTTTCTCTCGTCTTGAGATCGTGCACGAGTTTGTCCTCCACGATAGAAGCTCCGCGGTCGAAGAAACCCTCGACCATCCTAAAGAAGTTCGGGTCATCGTCTTTCTCTCCCACGGCTTCGCTGTAACGGCGGATCCGCATGAGAGTCGCGGAAGCAGGCAAAGCGGAGTCAACGCATCCCGAGGCCAGCGCGCTGCTGGCGGCTGCGCGGGTGACGAGCTCTCCCAGATATCTATACATGATTTTGAACTAACCTACTAACTAACAGTATTAACAAAGAGAGAAAAAACTAAGACAGAAGGTGTCAAAGGGTGGGACGGGGTGAATAGACGGACACCACAGCTCCTCCTTTTTTCCCCACTCAACAAAGTGTCCGCTTGAGAACTGTTTGTGAGTTGTTTTAAGCGGCAGGCGTGCCGTGGGTCTCCACCTCAAACTGGGAGGCGCTCAGAGAGCAGGAACTCGTAAGCAAACACTGCGCTTTGAAAAAATATTAACAAGTATTAAAGATGCTGCTGTCTATGAAATAAATATTTTGGCTAAACTTATGTAATACCTCTTTAAAAACGTTTAAAAAAATTTTTTTTGAGGGGGGGGGTGTTCTTTGAGGTACTATGTATGTAGCCTACTGTAATTGTCATAGTATTTTACTACAGACTAGAAGTGGATTTAAGAAATTGTGAAAGAGATTTTTTTTTGTGTGTTGTGTGTGAAAGGAATGCCACTTGAAAAGGGCTTTCAAAACAGACTTAACTTTGAAAGAACTACTTTGAAAGAAATGTATAGGCCTATGCCAGTATTTCTAGAGCTGTTTATTTTGTAGTGTCCTAAAACCCAGAAGAGAATTTGCATTTTGAGCCATGATTCCCTCTGGAGTTTCTTTTTTGGCATGGTGGTCTAATATTTATGAATAAAATAAGATTTGCGATTTACACTACATTAAAGGTGCTGTATGTAGGATTGACACCGAGTGGTTGAACTAGGTATTGCAGGGTTTTTTTCACCCGGCCCCTCCTTCTCAGACTTGACGCAAACGCAGGTTGCCAGATTGACGACACCAACAGGTACGAGCGCACTTGACGATGAATGAAATGAAATACGCTGTATTTTCCGCCACCCTCTCTCTCTCTATTTATCCAATTGTGTATTATGTATTCATTCAAGTTTATTCATTGATTCATGTCTTTTGTTTGTCCTGTGTATTTTTATGCATTTATTTATAACAATAAATTACTTTATTTCGTTGCTCCAAATGAGCCTCTGTCATGGTGTTCACAGACATGACTTTTTATTCTGAGGTAATATTTGCTAGCTAAATAGGTGATTGTACTTACCTTATTTGATAAATGATTTACAAGCTGTCGACGAAGGCGTGATCTGCGAGCAGCGGATCGACGCCTCCTCTGAGCTGTTGATCCAATCAACGTTAAAACGCCGATGAAAGCGGTAAGAATTACGTGAAACATTGATGTTCGCGCAGTAGTGAGGGCTCTTTAAATTTCGGCGCTGTCGTGAAGACACATGTCACGTGACAACATCAATATGGCGGATGTAATACGTCCGAATTCCATTCATACTACTCTCATTCATACTATATAGAACGTACTTTTTTAACGGTCGAGTAGTACGTTCAAATTCAAATGTAGTACCTACTAAGCAGTATGCGATTTCGGACGCACCCCGGTATTCCGGACCAGAACGCACATTTTCAAAGGAGAATAACTGACTAACATTGTTTTTCAGATAAACAAGTATGTTAACTTAGCATGTTTCTTAAATATCTGCAAATGTATGGTATTTTTATGCTTTAGTAGAGTCAAAATCTCGCAATTAAGAGAGATTAAGGTGAAGTTTCTGATTTTAATGGCTTTCTGCAAATTAGTTAAGTCTCAAATACATAAAGTATTTGAGTGGATTTCTAGATTGATTTTTAATATTAATAAATATTCTCTTTTTTTCTGTAGTATTAGCAATTGTTCAGTATAGTATGTTCATTAAAAGCAATATATTTGTTTTGGGGTGGAATGTTGTTTATCTTCTATGGCACATGCACAGAAGGATAATCAAGGGCAATGACCCAGTGTTCTGTGCTCTCTCTCTCTCTCTCTCGCTCTCTCTCTCTGCACACAAAAACAGATATGACTTAAATATGCCACTAAAAAGTGCCTTATATGTATTTTTCCTTTACAAGGTGGCAAAACCAGATATACTCCTTTATTTCACCTGGGGTTACAGAGTTATGTCATAACTTCTTTGTGTCTGCTGTAATCTGTTCCTGCCTGATATACATCCTGCTCTGGAGATCAGCTCTTTCAGGGCCTCTTTGATTGTTTTCCAGGGAGGGATTTGTGCTTGCTTTTTGCAGTCTCCCAGGATATGTCTCAATGTGTCAATATGTCTCCATTGTCTTAGAGAATCATAGTAGGTGGACAGCAGCAATGGATTACTATATTTCATATGCTATTGTAGGGCTGGACAATAATTCAATATCAATATGTATCGCGATATAATTTTTTTCAATAACGGTGATATGATTTTTAAACACATTTCCGATATTTCGATATACATTACCAGTTTCCCATACATTGATTTATTTGTGCCGTTTGACTTCGTTGAATAAACATGAGCACTGCACGTTTCAAAATCATAACACGGCGCGGGTGTTTTATATGAATGTATCTCTGAAGGGAATTGACTGTCTTCAGAAAAGTTTCGATGGCATTTTCATTTGATCTGATAAAGAAGCGTTCATGAGCGGAGCTGCTTTGATTACAGCCATTACTGGAGAAACCGCTAGTTTTATCACTCTAAACGCGCCTCCTGCTGGCAGAGAATGAGTTTGCATTTTAAATAAGCTTTTAAATAAGTTTATTTAGCAAGGATGCTTAAAATTGATCAAAAGTGATGATAAAGGCATTTATAATGTTACAAAAGATTTCTATTTCAGATAAATAGTGTTCATATCGATATCGGAATTATATCGTATCGACCGAAATTAAGAAATATATCGTGATATCAATTTGGGCCATATCGTCCAGCCCTATGCTATTGCTATATTAAAAATGGTGTTACTTACTATTTGTACAAGATGCCATGACCTCTGTGTCAGTGACATACAGTAAGAGTGTCCATAATTATAATAATAAAAAATAAATAAGACACATGTGATAAGTTCTTCGAAATGTACTCTTTTTTTTTTTTTATTCATGTTGGTTTCACATGGCTTTGAAAAACATTTTTTACCATTTTCAAGAAAAGTTTCATTTGATGGTGTAAGTAAAAAAAAAAGTAATAACATTTTTCCCCCATACACCTTGAATACATGTGAGAATCAGATAAAGCAAGAAAATCTTTCTGCTTTAAGTCCTCTTTCTTCGACAGTACCACCCCTCCATACCTCCATCTCAGTCTACAAATTCTGCCTGCAATAAATCACACTGTAGTTTAAAAGAACCTGTGCTGCTCTGTTATTGGCTCATGTGGTGTCTACACCCATCATCTGGTTGGTGAAGTTCTGGAGAGTCACTCATTAAAATGCTGTTTTTCTTCTTTTGCTAAGTGAAAACAACTGATCTGAGGAATGCACACTTGCACAGACACATTAAAATGCTCTCAGTTATTCTCACCAGCTGTGAAGGTTTTTCAGTGTATTCCTGCTTTTCTTCCTCATTGACCTTGCTTGGAGTTCTTCTTTACTGTAATTTACCATAATTTAGTAACTGTGTGTAGATATATATTTGGTTTTTGATCATATTTAAAGGGATAGTGTAGTTTTATTCTTTATATACTCTCAATATTATTAAAAAAATTTTAATTAGCTTTTATTTTTGTATGTTCAGTTTTCATTTTACTTTTACTTTATTTTAGTAATTTTTGTGCTTTTGACATTTTTAGTAGGTTTTTATTTTAATAATATTGTTTTTTAATATTTCTGTTCAGCTTTATTTTTATTTCAGTTTTAGTCATTTTAGTACTTAAACCTAAATTTATTTCATTTTTGTTTTTCATGTAATATTTTTATTTAATTTCAGCTTTATTCCAATGAATGAAAATGATTTTGTATTTTAATCGTTTTAGTTGAGTTTTTGTAAACACTGGGGACAACACTGGGGATAGTTTGCCCAAAATTGAAAATGTTGTCATCATCACCCACTCATGTCGTTCCTAACCTGTGTGACTTATTTTATTTTGTGGAAGACAAAAGAAGATATTTTGAAAAAGGTTTTTCCATGCATGTTCCTTTATTCATACATGAAAATCAGCTGGATCTTGTGTTGTTTTGGACACCATTGACTTTCATTGTGTGGACAAAAACATTTGAAACGTTCTTCAAAATATCTTCTTTTGTCTTCCGCAGAAGAAAGTCATGAGGGTGAGTAAATGATTAAATTTTTGGCTGAGCATGCCTTTAATAATTATGTGAACTTTTGTCTATTTGTTTTAACTAACAGTATGCATTTCTGTTTTCCTACAGATGGCCTCTTTAATCTGGCAATCTTATGACTGGCCCAATATCAGTCCAACTTAAGGACAGGAAAATGGCAAACAAACCAAAGATTCATGTTTTTTTGGGTGCCCCATGTCCCCAAGCACTCGCTGAAGAGGTGCAGGAGAGACCAGCCCCACACTGGAAGACTATGGACCTCACTTGGAGTCAAGGCAGGTTGATTCCCAAGGACACCATTAGAGAAGCCCAAACAGATGATGCATGCGGTACGATGGTTAGTGGAAGAGCACAATCTGCAGTTACCTCTGAGAGAGCACCTGAGAGTACAAAGGACAGAACGGAAACATCACAGGATAATAGTACTCCATCGGGCTGCCAGTGCTCTCAATCCAAGGAAAAGTCTGTTGAAGAAGAGGAGTTGTGTCCTGTATTAGTGACAGAATACCTAGATAGTTGCTTCTCCTCACATAGTTTAAATAGACATGGCAGAGATGGAAGGCCTACCTCGCCTGTTTCAACAGAGACTGAGTATCTGAGTACATGGACAAAGTCCCAAGCCTTGCTTCTTCGAGGTAGAGTGTCCCGATGTCAAACTTCTGATTTTCTTGAAGACTTTCTTTTTGGTTCTCCACACACCCCTCCCAAACAAACGCCCTCAGCCTCTATAAGTTCCCCAGAGTTGTACAGTCCTGTGGTCAGCCCTGAAGAGAGGGGCTTGGGGGGAACCTTGCAAAGCTCAGGAGAGTGGCATAATGAGAGTCTAAGCCAAAGACAGCAGGAGAGAGAGGGGTGATTCTTGAAGTCACACCTGACGGCATCCTCTGCTCTCAGGGTAATGCTATGGCTGAAAAACCTGTGGATCACGAGGAAGTTGGGCTTATTATTGACTCACCAACTACATTTGAACAGACTTCACCTAGTCCCACTACTTCTAAAAGGATGAAGTTGTCTCAGTCTGTAAGTAAAACTAAAGAAACAACAGAGCAGAGGGCAAGAACTACTGCTGCCCCCCTCTGTGGTCCTTCAACCCTGCTGGCCAGGTGTAAGACTCATGGTGTACGATACGCCATCTTGGTTGCTGTGGTGCATCCATGCCACTTAAAAGAGGTCAAAGTGAAAACTGGAGCTTCAGCTGGAACCAGTGTGCCTCTAGCAACACTGATTGTCACAGACCAATCAGATGTGGAGATGAAGGTGGTGCTATGGAGGACAGCAGCTTTCTGGGCTCTGACAGTTTTTCCAGGAGATATTCTGCTAATTACAGGTGAAACCACTGAGACCCTCATTAGATCTATAAATGAACACTTTTTATATTGTGTTGGGCAAATGTTGATCTTAAAATTACCAAATGCAGAAAATCTGAATTTATGTTAATTCACAAATGTTTATGATATGAAATACTGTGCAATCTCTCATTAAATACAATCTTTCAGAATAATTCAGAAGTCAGGTTTATTGGCTAATTAAGTTATGATTTGACTTATACTCAGATGTTTACTCACGTTCTCATAATATAACAAAATATATATATACGCTACCACCCAAAAGTTTGGGGCCAGTAAGATTTTGTTTGAGTAAGATTTTGTTTGTTTTGTTTTTAAGAAATTAATACTTTTTTTCAGTAAGGATGCAATAAACTGATCAAAGTGACAGTAAAGACATTTATAATGTTACAAAATATTTCTGTTTCAAATTAAGTCTGTTCTTTTCAACTTTATTTATCAATAAACCTGAAAAAATTTTAAAATGTCATATATTTAACTATTTAACTAAAAATAATAAGCAGCAAAGTTTTCAACATTGATAATAAGATATGATTCTTGAGCACCAAATCAGCATATTATAATGATTTCTGAAGGATCATGTGACACTAAAGACGGGAGTAATGGCTGCTGAAAATTCAGTTGTGCCATCATAGGAATAAATTACATTTATATTAAAATAGAAAACAGTTATTTTAAATTGTAATATTTTACAGTATTTTATTTTACTGTATAAGAGACTTCTTTCAAAAACCTATATACAGTATACTCTGAAATTCAGAATTATATAGATCACATCATCTATTTAAAAATCATGATCAAAAGGTTTTGTCATGCAGCATGTTACTTCATAACTTAAAAAAACAGTAGTGTTCACTGTATTTGCAGGAATGTATTTTAAACATGCATTTGAATGAATCTTTTTCAATGGGATGGGTGTGAACATAGGAAATGTACAACTAAGTAACAAAACAAGAATATCAGGACAATCCGTGTATCATTCGATTTTTGATTTAATATTGAAAATAGAAAAATGAGAAAACGGCTCCTTTTTCGTTTTTTTGTTTTTTTTTTCAAAAAAATTGGTGGAAAAATGAATAAAGAAAGGGGTGTTTAATTCCCGCCCACATGTAGAAATCGAATATTCCAGCTGTTTATTCATTTTTCTACCCCTGAACGAAAATTTAAGCTGAATTCTCGTTTTTCGTTTTTTGGAAAAAAACGAAAAAACGAAAAAGGAGCCGTTTTCTAATTTTTCTACTTTCAATATTAAATCAAAAAAACGAATGATCGAATGATACACGGATTCAGGACAATCCTCAGAAATCATGACCTGTCAGTTCAACAAATGGCGGATCAGTTCAGCGAAGCTCACTTAACCAGTATATCTAGAACAACAGTGAATCTTCTTAAAATAAAGTGGTCTAAATGGATGTGTTGTTGAAAAACCACGTGTGAGATATGCAGTCTAATGAAATGTCCTGTATGCTTCACTCACGGTTATCTTTCTGTCTTTGCTTTGGCAGATGTGACAGTGCACATAGACAAGTGGAAGACTGAGACTGTCCTGCAGTTGTCCTTCACCAGTAAGCTGCTGAATTTGGGACAGGTCACAAGGGAACGTACTCCACTAGGTAACAGAAACGTAATTGCTACTGAGGCTTAACCTAAGCATTTTGCCAAGTTAAAGGTATAGATGTCACATTGCAATGCCTGTTTACATTTAAATTGTACATTATTAAGTTATTGACTGTATAGGTCGTTTCCTGCTGTTCTAATGTTGATCTTGTCTAGCCCCACAGAATTTGAACTGTCATAAATTGAGAACGCTGTGCACTCATCTGTGTGAGAAGCGCCCCCTGTTGGTGTCTCTGCCTCCTCACAAGCCTCAGGATTTGCACTCTATTCTCTTCATCCGCCTCGGAGCATTACGTCCTGACACATTGGTTCATGCTCTGCTTAGGGTTAAACACTGGAAATTAATCACAGGTATAGAACTGCATTATAATCCCATGTTTCAGATGATATAGCGATGTGATAACATGAAAGTAGCACCGGTTTCAATTACCCAGGTGAGCAGTCTGATGTACAAGAAATTGTCAGACCACTGGATGACACAATTAACCAATCAGAATCGTTAATAAATTGACTTATATGTGCCTTGTGCTTCACATTCACTTCACATACTAAAGGAATTTCAAAGGCAACTAGAAGACATTTTTGTGACATAATGCTGTTTTGCTTGATTTTAGCTTGGCGTGATGAAGCAGAGGGGATATCCAGATCAGGTGGTGTACTAAAAGCCATTTTGAATGTGGAGCAAGGAGATGGCCACCAAGGTGCTGTTATACTTTGGGGAGCTACTCTCTCTTGGCTGCAGCGTTTGGAGAGGAACAAAGGTGTTTTATAATTCAGTGATTCAACCAGAGGGCCAGGACCCAGTAGGGGGCCTCAGGAAACTTCCAAAGTGGCCACAGGATGACTTAACATTTATTTAATATATTATTTAAATATTAAAATTAACACATTGTTATTATTATTATTATTATTATATTAAAATAGATAAATGTTAATATATATTGACATAATGTATATTATGTCAAGTGTTAATGTATATATGTATATATTAAAAATGCTAACACTTAAAACAAAAGTGCAAACTGAAATCAATCAAGGTTGAGAACCACTGTAATAAAGCATTGGAATTTGAGTTTTTATATATATATATATATATATATATACTGTATATATATATATATATATA
>NW_015633185.1:1959527-1962047 GCF_001515625.1 Sinocyclocheilus rhinocerous | reverse complement strand
GTATATATATATATATATATATAATTGCGCATAATTTTGTATTGCTAATGCACCTCACAGATGCTGTGTGGGAGTTCAGGCTGCTGCTAGTCAGACAGGATGTGACCTCAGGTTTGCTAGAGCTGCATTCTACTCCATGGAGCACCTGTCATCCTCTCTTTCCTGATGACAATCGATGTAAGGAGTTTTACAACACTGTCTGCTCACAGAGAACCGCTAGAAGTTTTGAGATTGATCTCAGCACACTCCTGTCCCAGAAATACTCAGGTACAACTTTTTTGTTGATGTTAACGATGCATTCGTTTAGTATAATTGATGATGGTTACATTAAGACTGTCTTGTTTATGCACTCATTAGGGGATGTAGAGCTGAGAGTTAAAATCACGGCGTTCCAGTTCCAGAGCAGTCCATCCCAGGAGGCCTCACTGTTAATAGATGGCAACACGCCCTTGGAGAGGATCCTGGACGTAGTCTCTGGTGACATCATCTTTGCCGGCTGTGGCCAGTACTCTGCAGAACTGGAAACAGATGAGAACAGCATATACAGACCCTGCTACCCATGCCTGCCACACACAGGAGTGCGTCGCTACTATAGGTCTGATCTATTTTACTGTCTCATCCAAAGTGTGTACATATACACACACACACACACACTACCAGTCAAACATTTGATTCAAGAATATAGTAAAACAGTAATATTGTGAAATATTATTACAATTTAAAATAACTGTTTTCTATTTTTATATATTTTCAAATGTAATTTATTCCTGTGATGGAAAAGTTTTCAGCATCATTACTCCAGTCTTCAGTGTCACTTGATTCTTCAGAAATCATTCCATGCTGCTTTGATGCTTATTTATTATTTATTTTCAGTTATTATTAGTCCTCAATTATTAATAATGATTCTTATTATTATCAATAATGATATATTTATGACAATAATAGTTTTGTGGAAACTTTCTTTGATTAATAGAAAGCATTTATTTAAAGCATTCATTGGATTCCACAAAAATATTAAGCAGCAGAAACTGATTGAAAAAATGATTTATGAAGGATCATGTGACACTAATGAGTGGAGTAATGGCTATTGAAAATTCAACATTAATGTCAAGATTATTTTAAGAGACACATGGAACTAGCACAGCGTAAGAAACTGATTGCCAGAGACAAAGGTAAATTATACAGTTTACTAGTCATTAAATACTATTATCAGATAAATAAATAAATATTTATTTTTATAAGTAAAAATTATATAATATAAATAAATATTTATATTGCTAAAACGGCATAAAACTGCAAACTGAAATTGCCTGGTTATCTTGATCTACTTTCTCATTTTGACTTGTCTTTGAAGGCCAGTTGTTTCAACTGTGTGAGCTGGAGATGATCAAATCTGTGTGAGCTGGAGATGATCAAATCTGCGTGCAAGTCCCTTCTGCTCTAGTGCAGAAGATCCTCCTGAACACTCCCCCAGATAAGCTACATAAGACCATAGGTGAGGTACTTCTCTGTTTTCCACCTTCTCCAGTGTTTTCCTTTATTTGTATCATGATACATATACATGATTTAATTATTGTAACTTTAAAAGTTTTGTGTGTGTGTGAGTATAGCCCCAGCATCAGAGGTGAGGTTCATCCAGGTAGTAGCTAACAGGATTAGTTCCATATTGACCCCCATGAAGAACACATTTCTCCTGACGGTCCGAAGCCATTTCCAGTGTGATGACAACAGCATTCCTGTCATTCAGAACTTTTTATTATTAGACTTCAGCTCACTAGAGGTGTGAAGAATATTAATGTACCTTTAAGATGATGCTGTGTATTTTATGATAGGATTATTCTATGATTAAGCTGTCTTGTCTAATTTTATTATCTAATTTTCACAACACATGATTATTTTTGCATCCTGGATATTTTTTTTGAAAGATGTATTTTAATGTTGCTTCAGCTATAATTTAAAATTTAGAGATTAAATAAAAATGACAAATGCATACAACAAAATTTCAAAACTGAACATTTAAATGAAAAACAAAAAAATAAAGCTAAAAACAATTCAAAATATTAAAGAACAAAAGGTATAAGTGTATAATAATGATTCTAACATAACACTAAGCCAAACACCAAAAAAACAACTACATATATGTGTATGTACAACCACACACACACATACATAAACATTTATAAATTAAATATGTATATTATTTCATTTCCATTTAGTTTGTTGAAGTATTAAAATAACTCAAATTAAATAAAACTAAAACTTAATAAAAGACCTATACAGACATAATAAATTTAGACATAATTTAACTAAAATTAAATTAAATAACAAATACAAATAATGCAAATCAAACGACAGTAAAGTAATCCTAAAAAATAACACTGTCAAACTTACATGCTAAAAAAAAAAAAAACTTACTTACACATAGTAAGAAATGGTTATAAAAACTGAAACAGAAGTGAAACAAGTAGGAAAGAGGAGAAATAAAAAGCGATACTTATTATATATACACTGTGTTCCCCA
>NW_015633185.1:1959132-1959489 GCF_001515625.1 Sinocyclocheilus rhinocerous | reverse complement strand
ATGAAACAATGCAATGTCTTGCAAAAGGCATCAAAACAAATAATATTTTGCGAAAAGCAAATAGAGATTATTGAACTGTCAAAAGATTTGTGAGTGACTTAGAGCACAGAAGATCTTGGTCAGATAAAGATTTATTAAGGAAAGTTTCTGTCAAACATATGAACTGTATTGTAATGGCAGCTGTAAAAAAAAGTCACTGCTGAGCAGCAAACAGGTTTTTGAAGCTACTGGAGTCTCAAGATCCTCTCCTTTGTGACCAAACCTCACAAAGAGAAACCTGCACAGTGGCTGTAGAAATACTTTTTCAAACTGTTTAGCACCATGGTATTTATGCAGCATGGGATAGTGTGTTGTCCT
>NW_015633185.1:1891277-1958568 GCF_001515625.1 Sinocyclocheilus rhinocerous | reverse complement strand
AATATTCCAACCCAAATCATCACCCACCGCCTCCTTGCTGATGTTGCAGTCTCATTGGAATAGGATGGCCATTCATCAACTATCAGAAATCCATTTATCTGGACCATCCATTGTACTGCAGCATTCGTAAGTGAATAAAACTATTTAAAAACAAGTCTTCATGTGTTTCTACAGCCACTGTGCAGGTTTCTCTTTGTGAGGTTTGGTTAGCAGTGACTGAAACGCAGCTTTACACACAACTGCCAGTCTGCATGGAGAGGATCTTGAGACTCCAGTAGCTTGAAACATCTGTTTGCTGCTCAGCAGTGGCTTTTATACAGCTGCCAATTCAATACAATTCATTTGTTTGACAGAAACTTTCCTTAATAAATCTTTATCTGACCAAGATCTTCTGTGCTCTAAGTCACTCACAAATCTTTTGACAGTTCAATAATTTCTATTTGCTTTTAGCAAAATATTGTTTGTTTTGATGCCTTTTGCAAGACATTGCATTGTTTCATAAGATCTTTCTTCCACACCAGAACTGTGACTTGCTTAATAATGTGGAACAATCTCTTTAAGTAGGGTTTCCATTTACCTAAGAAGACCTGGCAGACCGTGCGTTTTGACTCATACTCTAAAAGTGGCAATTTCAACAAGCTATAAAAAATTATCTGCGGGGTATATTTTGAGCTAACGTCACATACACACTCTGAGGACATCAGAGACTTGTTTTACATCTTGTATAAAGGGGCATAATAGGTCACCTTAAAGCAATCCTGTCTATTGCATTATGTCATAGTTATGATGGAATTAGATTATCAGATTTGGACAGTTCATAGTCTAACTTTGCTATAAGCTTTAAGTATGGGATGATTTATTTTTATTAGCAGTTGAATTAAAACTGATATTCGAGCGGAAGTTTTGGAGAACATGCAAATAATGATTGGTATAAGAACCAATCAAAACTCTCCCATCAGGCCACGTGATTGCGGAATTCCCCTTCGGGGAGTCGGGGCTTTCCAGTCCTAAGAGCGTTAGATTAATGTACGCTCGCATTGAGTGTTCACTAAATATTTATTAAAGAAACTGGAACAGATTCGTTTGATGGATGGTGCGTTTTGTTTATGTTTTTCAGGCGTTTGCTAAGATTTTAGCAGTGGTTTAGTTAAGTCGACGTCTAATAGAAACTATACGAGAATAAGCAAACATCACGGTTGTCCAAGGTAAGTTTAATATGTGCTCATGTAGTAAAAACGAAATTATCAGTATTACCGATCAGTTTTGTAACAAGTCATGTGTGTCTATAAATAGTAGAGTAATAGTCTGCTTTCTTATTTGGAAGTAATGACTTAGTTCATAGAGAATCTATTTTAAGTTTGTTTTGAAAACATTACAGAGATGCTGTAACGTTAGTTATGCCCTCGCGTGCATAGAGTATTACTGCATATTAATAATAAGACCGTGAAAATGTTCATTCATGGCGGTTATCGATAGTGTAAGTTACAAGTTTTGTCCCGTGTGTTTTGCTGCTGTTCGCGCGAATCAGCGGGAAATTCCCATCAAAAGTCAGTACTTTTTGGATCTGACTTAACGTTACATGTGCAGGGGAATCACATCCCCCATCGAATACCGTGTAAGCATTCATCGTTTCCATCATTTTCAATCTGACAGGAGTCCAGAGTCGGTTCGGATGACCCTGCAGAGCACAGAATGGCTGGAGCACTAAGGTAGAGTTTTATCCATTATTGCTGTGTCTCGCATCCTAGTGAGCTGTCTACCTGTGCTGCCTTTCATTGGGCATCACTGGCACATACAGCATTTAGATGCCCAGTAATGGTTTCCTGACTGGCAGCTCACTTGGTTATGAGACTTGTAAAGGTAAATGTACTCCAAAATGTTTGGAGGTGATGACATGGCGCATCTAGTCTTGTAATTAGTCAGATTTGCATACTGAAACTAATAGACTTGTAATATGTAAATAATTAGAGGATTTACATACAATGGTTTATTTGCCTTTTAACTTCATGGAAGAGTTGGAACCGTTAAAATCAAGTTTATTGGGATTTTTCTACATCAAAAAAGTTTTGTTCCTTTGAAAGGAGCAAGTTTCATTTTCTTGTGGTTAGTCTTTAAAGAACATTATAATGTATTGTCTTTAAGCCTAAGCTGCTTGATTTTAACCTTTCTATTGAGAGCAATTATGAGTGTCAATAAAATTAAATAATTTGTCCAAAAATGTATTTTGTGATTCTGTTTCAATAGATGTATATGTTCAATTAAAATATATTAACATACTGAAAGACATGATGTCAGTAATACTTTTTTTTGTTAGCATTTTAATTAAATTGGATTACGTTAATATAACTTTTATGAATAATTGACAGTAATTTTGCACCTTTGGATGTTTACTGTGGCCTCCTGGCGGGCCCCAGACCCCTGTTTGACATCCGTTGTTTTAGACTGATGAAACCAGTCTTTCTTTTGCATTTTCTTAATGAATCTTTTTGTCTATATTTGAGATAGATTTAGGGGTTGTTTAACTGAAGTGAAGATGTCATCATTTCACAGAATAAGGACAGGATGTGGTTGTAATCCAGAAGAGTCTTACTCTCTTTTCAGTGACGTCAGGAATTGCAGTTTCACTCAGTGAGCCCTGACACCTCAGAAAGAAAATTCATAGCTTACTCTGCTAGTTGTCCCATGGGTTTAAGAATATCTGCTACTTTAGAGAAATCTTAGTACAGCTCATCTTGAACAGTACGATGCTTCCTCATTCCTGTCAATGGCAGTTTAAGTAAACTCTTGTGCAATCCTATCATCCAGTGTAGCCAAGCATAACCAATATAAATAAACAAATAAATGTATAAATAAATCAATAATGAAATGAAACATTTCCGTTTCTCATCATTTATTAGTAATTATATCATTTAGAGATCTTCAGCTCAATTTCCTGTTTGGTTTATAGTGGAAGTGTTTGTGGGTTTAAAGATTTGTGGCTGCAAGGGCAGGCCAACAGATGAGGGGCAATCCCCGTCTTTCAGGGCTGTTCTCAAGGCATTTGTATTGACGGCACTATGGAGATATCTGACTAATTCAGTTACACCGACTCAGAAATACGTTTTTAGTCAATTACACAGGTGGATTTTTTTGACGTTCTTTTCACAGAATTTAATTTAAATATTGATAAAGGAGACATTATAGGAATTTTGTTTCAAAAGTACCTCAAAAAAAGAGAAGGGAATTCAAAAAAGACTTTGGAAATTTGAGGGAATTTAGATATGAGAAGGCTTGGTGACTTGTGTGAGAATGCTTGTACCTGCATTTCTCGGGATTTGACATCAGTGGCAGGAGTGAGCTGGTATTCTGGGGGCTTTCCTCTGTTTTTTTTTCACTGCCTTACTTCCAGGAAGTAATGCAAGCAAGTCAGCCAGACAGAAGGAGGGAGGCAGAATAAAAAAATCCGCTGCACATATCCTCGTTCTGACACTGAAAGTGAAACGGACTTACGGACTGTAAATCTGAGAGCCTCTTTCTTTGCATTTTGTTTGTCAGGTAGGGTAAGTGTACGCCTTCAGAATACTGCTGTGGGGGAAAAACTGGGGAAATTAAATGCATCTGTGGGGGTTGCAGCTCAGTTGATGTTTTGATTCAGCATGATGACTGTATTAGAGAACCTCAGCTCTTGTTTTTTTTTGGAGTTCTAGGTTTGTCTTTGTGCGAGACGGTCTCAATAAGAGCTCCTCTGTTTCTTCTACATTACAGGATGGATGAAACACAGTATCCCATGAAGTTTAACAATGAGGTGAGCCACCTGTCATCCATATTACTGCTGTAGTTTATCTAACAACAGATGTTTGGTTTAGAGTGACGATTTTTAGCGTTTTCTTTCTTTTTCTTTTTTTTTGGATGCACAGTATATTGGCACCATATTGGTTATCTCTCAATATTGGAGATTTTTTTAAACAATCGTATCAGCCGATATTGTACAGTATATTTCATTTTAATACTCATTTCATTTCATTTTAATATTGATATTTTTACATTTAGATTACCTTTACCATTGTTAAACACTAACTTAAAGCTAATCTTTAAAAACAGTAATAATTTAATAACACTGTTAAATGTAATTTTTACAAATCTCAATATCCTGAATATCCGTACTGTACATTATAATGTTGTGATGCCTAAATTCACTTGTAGTGTACTTTATTTTTATTTATTACTTTTTTTGTATATATATTTAGACAAAATAGTCCACAATTTTATATCAGGCCAATTATGTTTTGGCTTATTGGCATTGGTTCAGAACTTTATAATTGCTGCATAATTTTCATCCTCAGACATTGGGTTTAATAGACACATACATTTATACTTCATATAAAAACACCAACATTTTGTACATGGCATTTTTTGTCCTTACAGTTTATTGTGGACCTTCAATATCTGCATGAACCTTTTGAGGTGAAACCTGAACCCTTTGTGCCAGAGACAGGTGAGTGTGTTAATGCATTTAATGATGTTTTTCATTTGTTGTTCATTTATCTTTTGATTTAAAATGGAGAAATAAGGATAATTTACTGTATATGATCTGACCTTTATTCCAGTTCATGGGCCTTACCTGCAGATAATTGAGGAGCCAAAGCAGGTACAAAAGTCTTCATATGCCTGTTTTATTTGCTTCATTTCCACTGTATTTGACCATACTGACATGTTCATGTTAAAGTATATAATTTTATGAGTGATGACAAGTCATTTTGTCCACATTCGTTATGTGTTGCACTGAATGTGCAGGCAATGTGGGATAATTCCAAAAAGTATACATTGGAATTCCCCAAAAACAGGGTTTTATCAGTGAGTAAGGTGTTACATGAATAATGTTGTTTGTGTGTTACAGAGAGGATTCAGATTTCGGTATGAATGTGAGGGCCCATCCCATGGTGGTCTGCCAGGGGCCTCCAGTGAGAGGAACAAAAGAACGTATCCCACAGTCAAGGTAGGTTATGCAACATGGAAAATGTAGCAATGTAGGTCTTAAATAAACAGTCCATTCATAAACACACACACTCCCCCTCTACAGGTGTCAAACTACTTGGGTCAGGCTCGCATAGAGGTTCAGCTAGTGACGCACACAGACCCCCCTCGTGTTCACGCGCACAGCCTTGTGGGTCGCCATTGCAATGAAAACGGGATATGCACCATTGATGTCGGGCCTAATGATCTCACAGCACAGTGAGTGAACACTATTACTGTTTATCATGCTCATGTGATCTCTTTCTTTGTTATTATGATTAAAGTGAATTGCGTGAGGCAATGAGTATCATCATGTGACGCTTGTGGCTTTTAAGTGATGTTTATGTGTAGTTGTGCAATCTTAATTCATCCTCGCATCCTCTATGTCTAGATTCAGTAATTTAGGCATCCTCCATGTCACTAAGAGAGGAGTGGCCGAAGTATTAACGAAAAGGCTGAGAGAAGAGAAGAGGAGGATGAAAGAGTCTGGATATAAATTTACTGGTAAGTCTGTGATTTCATTATTCAACTGGACATACAGTAACTGCTTACATATTTATTTGACATGCTTGCTCTCTCTGTCACTCTCATACAGATGCAGAGGAACAGACTTTTTTGCAAGAGGCCAAAGAACTGGGCAAAATCATGGACCTAAACATTGTGAGATTAAAGTTCACTGCTTACTTGCAGGACAGCAATGGGAGTTTCACAAGAGCCTTGAAGCCAGTTGTCTCCAACCATATCTATGATAGTAGTAAGTCCCCCCAAACAAGAAGAGAATTAGTGACAATCAATTAACAAACATTTTCCAAGGACATATCTCAAAGTTGAGAGGTCATATGGTCATATCTACCAAAATAATATATAGGCACTATGGTTTAAAAGATTTTTAAAATGTTACTCATATGTAGTTACCTAATACCTAATCAAATAAGTTTTATATTTTTTGTAAATGTAATTAGTTTGTTGTCTGTTACTTTATTTTATAATTTAGTTTTACTTTAAAATTGTTATATAATTTTAGAACTTCCTGTATTTCTATGTAATTGTCACTTTTTTTTTTTTTTAGAAAGAAATTACTTTTTATCTGCAAGTTTTGAAAAGTTCTGAACCTTCTATTCATTAACGAATCCAGAAAAAATCTAACAAAGTTCCCACAAAAATATTATGCAGTACTTCTTTCAAAACATTTCACCGCCCCAAACTTTTGAACGGCAGTGTAAATGTAAAAGTATGTGCTGTTGATCTTGTTATAACTAATGTCAAATGTGCTGAACTTTACCTAGAATCACCAAATGCTTCGAATCTGAAGATCTCCCGCATGGATAAAACCTCTGGATCAGTGCTGGGAGGAGAAGAGGTCTTTCTGCTCTGTGATAAAGTTCAAAAAGGTTATTATGATTATCTAATTTCAAAAAGGATTGACAGTCCTTCCCATCCTTTTAGATCAAATAATGTTTATTCTCCTTCATTTCCAGACGATATTGACATTCGTTTTTATGAGGAGGAAGATGATGGAGGATGGGAGGCGTTTGGAGACTTCTCCCCTACTGATGTCCACAAACAGGTGTGTTATAAATTGACACGTGCATATCATGGTTGATGATTCCAGATTTTGCCGCCAGAGTTTAGCCTTTTACAACAAATGTTTAATAACAGTTTTTATTTCCGTCAGTATGCGATCGTGTTTAAGACCCCACCGTACCGCTGCGCAGATATCACACGTCCTGTCACAGTCTTCCTGCAGCTCAAGAGGAAGAAGGGAGGTGGCTGCAGCGAACCCAAGCAGTTCACGTACATTCCTCACAATCAAGGTTTGTAGTGCTATATTAAACATCGGTCCTTAAGACTGAATAAAGCATTTAAAACAACAGATTACCACGAACTGTCCTAACATACATATGGGGGCTGTTTATATCTCATTCCGTTGCTTAAGTGTTTCACTTCCTTTTTGGCATTGTGTACATTACCATTAAAATGTCCGCGGTCTGTTTCAGCAGCCATTACTCCAGTGTCACATGATCCTACAGAAATCATTCAGAAACAATTCTCATTATCATTGTTGAAAACAATTGTGCTGTTTAATATTTTTGTGGAAACCCTTGTATATTTTTTTCAGGATATTTTGAAGAGAAAGTTAAGGAGAACAGCATTTATTTGAAACAGAAACATTTTTGTAATATTGTAAATGTCTTCGCTGTAATTTTTGATCAATTTAATGCATCCTTGCAAACAGTATCGAACATATTAATTTCTAAAAAAAACAACAAAAAAAACGTACTAACCGCAAACTTTTCAGGGCTGTACGTTAACTTTTTTTTCACATAGCACTGGTGCTACAGAGGTTGAAAGTTTTGTAGCACAGGCCAAAAAGTTGTAGCACAAGTATTAAACGTCTGTTATCATGTCTGAAAACAAACACAAGTAATGGAGTTCATCACTTAAACAGGCACTGATGTTCCATACAGAGCACAAAAAATACAAACCATCACAAAAATTGTTTTAGACAAAGTTTTCTTAATTTGCTAAAAAATGGAAGAGTGCAGAAACATAACACCACTTACACCTTAACAAAATATAAAATAAAAAACAATGGCAGACATTTAGGGAAAGTGAGCAAAGATAAAAATATTTGTCATTATTTTATCTTTGTTATTACAAAATAAGAACAAAGATATACATTACAAATACACATAATATACAAATAAAACAAACAGTGCTTCATTTTTCAGGTACAGTATTTAGCAGTAACATTCAAGAAATTGAATGAACAAATATTAAAATAAAACACTATATACATCAATTATACTTTTTTAAAAGCAACTGACTGATGATAAGTTCATCAGTCAAGAGCAGTGAGTGATTTTTTTCTGTGTTTTGTTGTTTTACTAACATTAAAAGAATAGGCTAGTTCACCAAAAATGAAAATTCTGTCATCTGTCTTTCAATAGTGTTTCATATTTATACCATCATTTACTCAAGTTGTTTTAAACCTGAATTAATTTATTTCGTCTGTTGAACATAAAAGTTATTTTTGAAGAATGTGGGTAACCAAGCAGCTGCTGGTATTTTTTTCCTACTGTAAAAGTCAGTGTGGACCAGCTACTGTTTGGTTACTCACATTCTTCAAAATATCTTCTTTTGTGTTCAGCACAAGAAAGAAATTAGTACAGGTTTGGGACAAAATGTGAGTAAATGACAGAAATTTAATTTTTGGGTGAACTATCCCTTTAATGACAGGTGGCAGCATATTTAGTAGCTACTGTCCCTTTAAGAGCTTCACGCGTTTCTCTCTCAACTGTTTACTTTCATTTCAGGCATAACCAACTGTGTTTATATGTAAACCTTGTGTGTTTTTGACAGTATTAGACGCGAAATCAATCAGACGCGAAAGACAACTTAGTCCAATAATCAGGCGCTTTTTGACAGGCTCTCAGTGTGAGCGCGCTTCTTGAGTACAAGCGCATGCAGAACAGCACGTGAATTAAATGTTTAACCGGTATTGCTTTAAAGCAGATGGAAATAATGTAGTTTTGTGATTGCGCATAAGTGCAGTGTCCCGTGAGAGTAACTACCGCTGAGCTAACACTGATGTGAATGCATGTGGCGTTGTACATTATATTGAGACGGAGGGAGGCGCCAGAACTGCAGCTGATAGAATGTGCGCTGTAGCACGATACACCGATATTTCTTCAAAAGCAGATCGTGGAGACATTCAAAAATGGTCATATCGCACACCTCTAACTACCAAGTATAATCAATCTCACACACAAACAAGCACAACGAAATCACTTCACACTATTAAGCGGCTGTGTTATGAACATGCAAAACTGTATCGCACGCGTGCTACAGTGGTAACTTTATTCATCGCACAGACCATTTTTTTCGTAGCACGTGCGACATATATGTCGCACTGTACAGCCCTGCTTTTGAACAATAGTTTTGATCCATCAAATGTTGTCCATCAGAGGTATTTCTCATGTTTGATGGCATGTCGCCTCCTGTTCCCCCATAGACAAAGAAGAGGTACAGAGGAAGAGGATGAAGGCACTTCCTCAGCCCTATGATCACTGGCGGGGAGGACCTCAAGGAGGAGCAGGGGCCTTCGGAGGTCCTGGATCTGGAGCAGGAGGAGGTGGAATGGGAGGAGGTATAACATTTTATATTCCTGAACTCAGAAGCTTCCTGTGTAGATTGCCAGTTCAGTTATTCTGGTGCACACAAGAGTGTTCATAAATGTAACATTTTATGTCAATTTCGCCCTTAGGTTTTCAATTTAATCATCCGATGGATGGTTCAGGGTTTTTCAGTGGTGGATGTGGTGGATATAGCGGCGGGGCACAGATGTCAGGCTCCACCCCACAGGCTGATGGATCTCAGAATCAGCCGACAAACACACAAACTCAGTCTGGCTCTCAAATGCAGCAGCAGCTCTTTCAGATTGGTGAGTACGATTATGCCAGCCACCACTCAACTCAAGACATTGAGATTTTAGGTACATATGCACTCAGTGATGTATGTTTCCTTCCTGTATTGTTTCCAGCCACAGCCCTGCAGAATCGTGCCACTTTGATGGCAAAGTACTCTGCTCGTGCTTTATTACAGTACTGCAGCACAGGGGATGTGCGCCCTCTGCTGGTTCTGCAAAGACGTCTGTGTGGAGTGCAAGATGAGAACGGAGACACGTATGTCTTTTCACATCTCTGCCTTTCAGTTTTCACCTGGGCTCTGTGAATCCTCGCCTTAACACATGTCAACTATACTAAATTAAATACTTGGTTATGTGTCTACTACCTTTAAACCTTTCTAGTATAGTTAGTGTATTGTAAGTTGCTTTGGATGAAATGATCTGCTAAATGAATAAATGTAAATGAAATTATAGTGTAGTGACGTTTTTATTAAATTGAACTATGGTACACAGATACAATTGTATTGAATGAAGAGGGGGAGTAAGTGTTAGACAATAGTGATCAGACTTGAAGTTTATTTTAATCTGTATTGTATTTATTTTCTCATAGGCCTCTGCACTTGGGTATTATCCATCAGCAACCTATTGTGGTGCAACAGCTTATTCAGGCCCTGAGCAACACTCCACAGCAGAAGTTTATCAACAAACTCAACAAACTCAATCAGGTAAATTAACAGATATGTGCTCTTTTTAAACGAAGACATTTTTATTTTATTATTATTATTTAATCATTTTATTATTATTGTTTTCTTGTTTTTGTTTAGTTTAGTTTCTTAATTTATCTTATTTATTTTTTATTTTAATAATTATTTTATTTTTATTTTGGTTTCCTATGTCATGTTAAATCTCATCTTTCTTTCTTTCTTTCTTTCTTTCTTTCTCCAGGCTCCATTGCATCTGGCTGTGATCACAAAGCAGCCCAAGTTAGTTGAGATGCTGATGAAAACAGGGGCAGACCCGAGCCTGCTGGACCGAGAGGGCCGGACAGCACTTCACTTGGCCGCTCACACCGGCGATGAGACCATACTACGATTGATCCTGGGCCTGCTGGGAGAGCGCTATGCCCATTTAATAAACTGTGCTGACTTCTCAGGTGAGAGATACACATGCCATTGTCTCTCAATCATTGAAATGGTGCTTAGGTTGCATTTGGAATATTACAACTTATGTTAACGTGCTGAGACTTTTTTCCTGACGTTTCTTAGGTCAATATCCAGTTCATCTCGCAGTAAAGAAAGATGGAGAGCACTGTCTTCGATTGTTGGTGGAGGCAGGAGCAAAGATTAACATGCCAGAGCAGAAAAGTGGCTGCACGGCACTACACCTGGCAGTGAGGGACAACCTTTTAAAACTGGCCTGTTATCTCATTACCGAGGTAAAGGACCAACGGAGGGTTGAACAGTTCAGATGGTCATAGTTTTGGATTAGTTGTTATGTCACGATTAGGGGTTCACCAAGTAGGAAATTTGAGACTGATACAAATGACCCACATTATCGTTCAAAAGTTTGAGGTCTGTTAAGATTTTTTCAATTGTATTGAAAGATGTCTCTTATGCTCACCAAGGCTGCATTTATTTGATAAAAAATACAGTAAAACAGTAATATTGTAAAATATACTTACAATTTAAAGTATAATTTTTTTATTCTTTGAATAAAATGTTTAAAAGCTTTTATTTGAATAAAATATAAATATTTTTGTAATTTTACTGTCACTTTTGATAAATTTAATGCATCCTTGCTGAACAAAAGTATTCATTTCTGACATCAAACTTTTGAACAGTAGTGTATTTTACAACACCATAATCAAACAACTCATACGTTCTGCTGTCATTCTGGAATATCACTGTGACACATAGGCAGCTAGTACATACATGGTGGTTCAGCATCACTCAAATACTGGAATGATTTCACCCTGATTTAACACTTCTTCAGCAGACAGCCACAACAGTTTTATGTTTGTTGTTTCTGTTACAGCTGAAGGCTGACGTGAATACATGTACCTACGGGGGCAACAGTCCTCTTCACTTTGCTGCCAGTCAGGGCTCCCCACCTCTCTGCTCCATGCTGATAGCTGCAGGTAACTGAGAAATCTTCTTTCCTACAAATTTAATACAAATATGATGCACTTAAACATCTGTGAAGGTCTAGAAACCACAAAGAAAAGTCATTAAGAATATGCTCATGTTGTTTTGTTTCTAGAGCAAAGATGAACATTTACTATATGTGACCCTGGACCACAAAACCAGTCATAAGGGTCTATTACTAATCAAAAATAATTATTTTATATAATTACGGTAGGAAATTTACAAAATATCTTGATGGAACCTGATCTTTACTTAATATCCTAATGATTTTTGGCATAAAAGAAAAATCGATAATTTTGACCTATACAATGTATTTTTGGCTATTGCTAAAAATTTACCCAAGCGACTTAAGACTGGTTTTGTGGTTGAGGGTCACATATAGCATGTGATTTTAGTAATGTCTTTGTCCAGATTTTCATAATGTGTGACATTCATTGATTGTCACTCATAATTAATGACATTTGAACTGACTAGCTTTGAAATTAAGAATAATCATATCCAGAGCAAATGACTGAAATAAGTCAAGTTTGGGTTCAGTGAAATAAAGTTTTGTTTGATTAATGATCTTCTTTGTCTTCTTTTTTAGGTGCTGATAAACGCATGGAGAATGACGAGCCTCTTTTTCTCCAGAGCTCGTCTTCCTCGGATGAAGATGACGAGTGCGTGAAGAATGAAGTCAACAGGCAGCTTCCAGATCACATGGTTCAGCAAGTTCACTGCATGTCGATATCATCTGAAAGAGGAACATTTAACCCACGCAAGAGACCTGCTGTGGGACACACACCATTTGACCTGGCCAAATGCCAAAAGGTTTGAGCTGTTGTATTCGTCATAATCAAGTATAATGTGTGAACATTTGAAGGTGGATGAATAAATAAATGCGATAGATTTAAACTTATGAAACCCCACCGTCTTCCACAGGTTAGAGATCTTTTAGATGGAAGGAAAGGCCCCAAGCCCAGTTCACTCGCCCACAAGAGAACCAAAATCAGCACTGAGGAAGGTAATGAGACTTAAACGCATGCTTTATGTTCTCACAAACTCATGCTTCTAGCATACGTGACTGATCTGTATTCCTCCTCCTGCAGCCAACCAGGGTTTGGACAGTGAGGTCTTCACAAAACTCTGTAGTATTCTCATTGAAGACCACGTACCCTGGAGAGAGCTGGCGGAAAAACTGGGCATGCTCACACTCACTCACCTTTACCAGGATAGTGCCTCACCCTGCCAGAAGCTTCTCGAGAACTACCAGGTAAGAGACTTGTCGTTCTTCTCTCGAATTGGCAAATGCTGTTATAACGTTAAATAGGCACTGGCACATAGCTGTTTGGAATAGCATACTAGCATACCGATGACTTTATCTGTAGTATAAAGTATGTATGCTGCACATTATGCCAATTTTCTATATGCATGGAGATTTTATTTGCCAAATGTGCAATATACAGTATAGCTTCTTGTCATATCCCACAATGTATTGCGTTTGGTTTGACCTTCCATTTAAAGTGTGACTAATCAACTGGAAGTAATATAAAGCTACACTATGTAACTTTTTTTAGTTTGAAATTAACAAAATTTAAACAATGAGCGAATACATCCTTTATACATCTTCCAAACAGTGTTTGGCCTTACCCCAAATCACTAGCCTATGATAATTGATCTTTTAGAGCTGTCGGGATGGTTTTCGTGGGAAATACAGACTTCTGTCATTCATCCTTCTGTAAAATATGTCATATCCATAAATAAAAGGAAAGAAAGCCAGACTAGGCTACTAATACTATATGCAGTGGATGGTGTCCTAACAGCTTGAATCCACAACAAATGAACGCTGATGAGTTTGCAAGCAAAAAGGGAAAGTGACAGTGCTAATAATAAAACACGGCTTTTTAGAAATTCATAGTTTGCATAGCATCACATTTGCTGTGCAATGAAAGGTTCACAAAACAGTGTTTATGCTGGTAACAGTGCCAATCTCTAAACCCATTTTTACATTGGTCTATTTGATTTATTACCTACCAGCCAAATTATAATAGTCAATACTGTCTTACCTAATCTGATATGAATAGCAATCATTACGTCTAATGTCAGTAAGATATAAAAACGATTGTAACCTTGTTTTAAAACAGTTGATTTCAACAAGTCAAAACAGCAGCGGCATATAAACTACTTAACGACTCATAAAACATATTTTTTTTTAAAAGAAGAATTGTAGCTTGTATCTGTTTGGCTAGACGGATTTTGTATTTGTAGATCTATTGCTGGTTGGCATCCTTATGAATGGTTTATTAAGTATATTTATTTTCATGTTCAGTTGAGTGGTGGTCCTGTGGACGGCCTGGTGGAGGCGCTGCAGTCTCTGGGTGTGAGTGAAGGAGTGAGACTGCTGAGAGACAGCCAACCCAGAGAGGACAAGCAGAGCACAGGTACCGGTTCACCCTCTGAAAGAGAAACCTCTCACCTCTGACACCGACACAAACTCATTAAACAGTATATTGAGAATAAAACATGTTTCCTTTCTTCCAGATTCTAAAGAGGATAGTGGCTTTGGGAGTCAGTCCATTGGAGAGGAAATGGGAAATCCTGCAGTGTCCAATCACTGATTATCAGGATCTATTCTTTGTGGACAACTTGGCACTTTATTTGACTGTTTTTTCAGGTGCAAACTGGTGGACTGTTCATCATCTCAATAAAGTGGAAATACAGCACATCACAGGAGGAACTGAAAGGATTGTTTTGAGGTCAAAAGCCCTCGCTGGTATTACATAACAATAAGACAACATGACGGAAATCAGTTGCTTTTAGATACTCAAATCTCCAGTGAAGCTGTAGTCTTAGTGCAGGTCTAAACAACTACTCGATAACTGCAATTTCACAGACATTTAACAGTAATGCAACTGTCATTTCATAAGTACAGCTGTAATCATGGAATATTATGATATGAATGTTTCTAGTAAGCTCTGTTTTGATATATATGCAATCACTCTGGTTCATTTTCTGATACGTCTAGAGACATCTATCCAATACTGTTTATTTATGTGTATTTTGGTTGCAGGTATGCGCTTGTTCAGAGTTTGAGTAAATATGTTTGTGTTTGAATAAAGTTATTTCATTGTTCTTTGTCTTATATGATGAATGAATATAGTAATAAAAAAATCAGCATATTAGAATGATTTCTGAAGGATCGTGTTACACTGAAGACTGGAGTAACAGCAGCTGAAAACTCAGCTTTGCCGTCACAAGATTAAATTAGATTTTAATATATATATATATATATATATAAAAGTTTTTAAATTGTAATAATATTTCACAATAGTACTGTTTTTACAGTTTGTGCTCAAACAAATGCAGCCTTTGTGAGCATAAGAGACTAAACACATAAGAATAGAATAAAGGTTGTATTTTTAAAAACCTGTATTTAAATATTAAATGAAACAATTATTCTTTCAAAACTGATTTATTTTGCCTATGCCTTCAAAACATACAAACATTATATCGAATATTTTACTGAGCGGCTGTAACATAACATTCACATTATATACAGCTAGAATGGATAGCACACCAAACATAAAAACGAAGTTATAAGAAATAAGTTACATTTACAGCAAAATCTTTGGGTGACACCAAACTACTTGGAGTGGTTGTGTTCCCTATAAAAACTTGTATATAAACCTTTTTAGTCAATATGCTTTAGTCATAAACAAATACTCAAGACAGATAATAAATGTTCAAAATATATAAATAATTCTTCATTACATACATCTATTTTTCATAGTGCAGTGAAGCGTAACACTATTGAAGTGCCATTTGATGGAATTTGGGTCCCAGATCATGTCAAAATCATTTCATTTTTTTGTATTTTGTGTCCTTAATGTCTGAATTTGATCTATATGCTGGCAGTGTTAACAGTCAGTTTAGATGTTCATGACCTGGATTTGCATTAGAGTGTTGTTTTTCAGGTTTTACAATTTCTTGGATCCTTCATGTTTCTGATATCAATAGGACAATTCATGAGGTTATGATAAGCAGCACAGAATCTTGCCTTCACTCTCCTATAAAGCAATACTTCACATGAATTCATTTGAACATAAGAACAAACCAGTTTGTAAACAGGTAGAATTATTTCCGACCAAATGACACTCCCTTGAGCAGGTCTCTCAGCACAATTGAGGTATAAGATGTGGTTACTCTTTAGTGCCTCCTGTTTTACCCCAGCACTGAATGGATCATACATTTGAAAATGAGTGCCTGAGAATTCAATGGCTTGGCCATATCCAAAGGGTTTTAACAGATTTTGCATCACTTCATTCTCAAGCTCTACATATTTTAAATACACATTAGACTGAAAAATACAATGGGGTTGATTAGTGTGATGAATTTTCACATCCGTTTCACATGGTAATTGGTCGTTGTGCAAGTAAAGTAAAGTCATTCAGACATTCCTGTTGAAACGATGACGGCATGTAATCCCTTGTGAAAAAGAAGTGCACTTCAGCATACTTTTAAAAAGAGTACTTACTGGACACTTAATTGCATGTTATTTGCAATTAAATTATAATGTATTATAGTTTAAATGCAATATTATATTAAATGCAATTAGTTGCATTTAAGAGTGAATTTTTCACATACTCAAGTAGGACTTAGTATATCTTTCTCTGTAATTTCATAATTACTTCAATTGCCTTTAAAATATGGTTACAATGTACTGCCGAATGTACTGACAAGCATTTAAAGTAAACTTAAATATACTTTAATGTCATTTCTATTGAAACTTGTGTCATATATTTTAAACATTTTTCTAATTACACATCTGTAATAAAGTTGCAATTTAGTAAATTTAAAATATAAATATCTTAAATGTAATATCAAATAAAACACCACAGTTAAAATTTCAATCCAGTACTTTACATGTGCTTTACTATGTTAGTCAACACATCAAAATATGTGTACTACTTTAAAGCGATTATTAAAACGAAATGATTTAAAATGTACTTTAAAATAACTGACATCATTACAAAGTGTGTTACAAAACAAGTCAAAGTCCACATAAGTGGCCTTAATTTCATTAATATTATATTATCCTCAAGTACAGTTTCTTAAAAGTATACTTTTAAGATTTGAAGTACTACAAGTGCACATTCATACAATACAATTAAGCGCACCTATTTTTCACAAGGAATGTGCTATTTGCACATTTGTCATTATCACTAGTCAGTTGTCATGGTAAAAAGAAAAATAATGCATTCATTTTCTTAGTAATTGTACCAAATGAGGAACTGATTGTCTTCAAACATCTTAGGCATGCTTTGAGACGTGCTTTAAGAAGGTTTAAAGGACTATAAAGGCTAAGTTCTCGAACTTCTCATGAGGAGTTAAAGCACTTGATCGACCTCAAATTATGAAATGATAGTCTTAAAAGCAAAATCTACAATGCTTTAAATATATAGTGAACAGTATATGTTCACACAATAAAGAGGTTCGCTTCTCATATGGCTGCCGCTCCCAGGGCCACCAAATGAAGTTTGCACTTCAGCTTGAAAAGCCATGAGTGTTTAAACTGACGATCAACAAGCATAATAGACAGATAAACCGAACAGGTTTGTGGTAAAAACACAGACTGACAGAAATAAGACAATGTGAGGCTGGTGCTCCTTCTCATCTGCCCGCTGGCAGATATGGGCTTGCGGTTACTGGCCAGAAAAGCATGCTTTACCAGCGGTCACGTGGGGCACAGCAACCCCAATCACAGTTTCATAATCATGACGACTTGAGAGCAGTCATCAAAGTAAACTGCAGCCATCCTGGTAACGCTCTATATATTCAGCCCCTGAATCGAGATAAACAACCCCTTCCGCTTGGGTTCTGTCACTGTTTGACAGCCTGTCTGTAGCTGTGTCTCTGACCGTCTGAGCGTTTGGTCCTCATGCTGCCGCTGCTCCTGCTCGACTCTTTGGTGCTGCTGGCATGGCTGTTGTCCTGGGGTAACGTGGGGCTGGAGTGGGCCCTCTGCAGGCCGCCGTCGTCAAACAAACGGGCCTCAAATGCCTCCAGGTCCGTTTCCCCTATGCGGATCTTAGCTCTCAGCAGCATTGCATATGTTCCGTAGCGTGTTTTCTACAAGATACATTTAGGAAGATGTATATAAATGGAGTGAAGTGTGAAAGAAGAGTGTAGTGAAAATGTTTTTTTTTACCTCAAAGTCCAGATACTCTTCCCTTTGCTTGTACTCTTCTTGGTCCCTGCTTTTGGTCTTGCGGTCTTGGGGCATAGAGCGTAGTTCCTGGAGCTCAGCAGAAATGGCTCGAAACCGTGTCTCGTGAGACTTAAGCTGCTCCTCCTAGTATTATAATGAAGAAAAAAAGCCTCATTTAAGAATTTTTTTTTTTTTGTAATTTGTTAAAAAGTCAATAAATATATTTTTTAAAAAGTTTTAACTGTCAGTTACTGTCATCTATCAATGACGAAAAAGCCTCATTTGAGGATGATTGTTCTTTGTTCATTTGTAATTTGCTAAAATGTCACTAAATATATTGTTAAAAAGGAAAAATAATTATGCAGTAAAGCAGCTTTGTAAAAATATGAATATTTTTAAAACATTTGTTCAGCAAATCAAACTCGTGGTGAACCAATGTGCAAAAATATTTCAGAAAAATAAAACATAAAACAGGAAATGACATAATAGAGAAGACCCGTGAGACTGTGTGTCAAGGTTAATATGTTTCTTAAAATAGATATCAGGTAAGATTAGTTCAGGTAAAATTTCATATGGTACCACCACTCAAAAACAATGACATGTATTATTATTATGAATTGATCATTCATGATATTTGTTAAAAAAAACTTTTAACCTTGAAAAATCTATTTAAAATGTTTATGAAAATAATGAACATTCACATGTATTTAAAGTCATTCAGATTAAACTTGTGTTGAAAATGTTATAAAAGTTTCTCAAACTTAAATCCAACATGAATGCCAAGAGATTTGCAAAGAGATTTGCAAAGAAATTTGCTCATGTTTTAAATTTTTTTAACTTCTTCACATGAGCTTGCAATACTGGTCTCCGGCATTCACATGCATGTGACCGGAATGAAAAGTGTTGATTACCTGTGGGAGCTTGGTGTTTGAACCTGGCAGAAGAGGGCGGCTGAACTTTTTTTGGGAGCCAATGGCTGCTGGGAAGGGAGGGGCAGAGAACATGGCTGCCACCGTGTTGATGCGGGTTATCCAGGACTGCATTTGCTCTGCGTTGCTAGTGGTGAAATGCAAGCACAGGTCAAACAGAGGGCAGCAAAATAAAAGAATTCAGTAGATGGAACAAAGAATGTCTCATTTTTCCCTGCTCAAAGAAACTGTGCACTGAGTGTTCAATACAACTAACACAGCCTGGAAAACTGAACAATTAGCAGGCAGCTGTTAGCAGAAGAGATGGAGCAGAATGAAAGGCAGAGAGTTTTAGTATGTGTATCTGGGACAGACAGAATAGCTGAGAAGGATCCATCCTCTTGGGAGATACACGTTGAGTCATTCATCTGAGATGAGAACATTTTGACGAGGGTGTTACCAGCCCTGCATGTAGTCAACAACCAGCTGGTGCACTCAGGTGTGTGTGTGTGTGTGTTTGAAAGAAAGTCATTGTGTATTTTTGTGCTGTCCTGTTTCCAAAAGACAAAGCAACATGAGGCTTCTGCTGACTAAGTCTTCTTGTTATCAAAAGTTGTTATCAAAGTGACAAAGTGTCCAAGTTATGCAAAAGTTGCAAAAAGTTCTATAAATGGCTAAAAACGGATTTTATTTCATCCTTTCATGAAATGTTTAGGGTCGGTACAATATTTTTATGTTTCTCTTATTTTTCTCGTATTTAATCAAAAATCCAGTAAAAACAGTAATAATGTGAAATATTATTACAATTTAAAAGAACCATTTTCTATTTAATATAGTTGAAACGGTCATTTATTCCTGTGATGGCAATGCTGAATTTTGGCATTACAGTAGGCTACTGAGAATTGGGGAAAGGGGTTAAAAAATGCTTGATTTTCAAAAAACCTTAATGGTATTAAAAAAAGCTTAAAGATGTAAAATTGTTTCTGATTTTGAAGTGAATCACCCTTATAGTACAGATAAGACAACAACTTACGGGGCCTGGAAAAGAAAGACCCTCCAGTCAGCAGTGCGAAGATAAAACACATTGGGTCGCTTGCTATAGTCTGCTGCCCGCATGGCTAAAGAATGATGGATTGATACTGCATTCTTCAAGTCCTCATCAGACAGCTGCTTATCCGGACGGTATTCATCCTGCAGACCAATGGCAAAGTAAGAGGCAAATCACACATTGTTTTTTTTTTTGTTTTTTTTACAGTAAATACCTGTACAGCAACCACAAGAAAGTATGGTCCATATAGTATAAAACATTTATGACTAAAATGTACCTTTTGCAGGTAGAGAATCAGTCCTTTTAGGATAGCATAAAATGTCTTCCATCCTCTTTTACCTCGTGGAGCTAAAACAACAACAAACAGTAAAACTTAAAACAGTTAAGGTTGTTTAATAGTAAAGTTAAATATTCTATAACTAGATAATCATATTTATAAAAATACAGTGAAAATCATAATACAGAAAGCAAGATACATTTACTAAATTAGCAAAACTCTGTGAGATAATACTTGTTTTAGGAGAAAAATCTTATTTATTTTCTTACCCATTGACAAATATCTTGTTTTAAGATTTATTAAAACAACAACAAAAGAAACTTCTTTTATAAAATATTATATTAAAAAAATATACATAAAAATAATAGTAAAAAATATTATTATTAAAAAATTATTTTGTCTATAATTAATTGCTTCTTATTTAAATGCATGTTGTTTTGAGATACAGTATTTAGATCATTTTATATAGGTGTTTGATATTTTTTACTGCAAAACAAAACAAGAATTTTCTTCTTTCATTTTCTAAACTGAAATTATTTTTTAAAAAAGGCTGTATTAAATACATGAAACATTACTAAATCAACTAAAAGGCTGTATTTGAGGGATGGCTTACTTTTCTTGCCATCAGGATCAGCGTGAACTTTCCGCACGAGAAAGCCATTCATGTAGACCTGAGCGCTGGACTGCTGTGCAACACTGATGAGGGGGTTTCCACCACTGTTGATCCGCTTCATAGTGTGTGATGTGGAGTCTTTCCTGCCGTCCAGCTCAGAGAAAGACTTCCGCAGTTCCTCCTCATCGCTGTAGAATACACAAACAAGAGCTTTATTATGAACAGTACTCTGCATTCTCACCTTTACCCACAAGGTATTTTACATACTAATGCAAAAATCCCTGACTTCCAACATTTATCTTTAAAGGGGTCATGAACTCAGGGGGATCTACTGGCATCCTAAGAAAAAGCATTGCCACCCCATCTGCCACCTCAGATTTATCCCAGTATAAAATATAAATGTAAGCATTTTTTTTTTCTTAGCAACAGCTTTTTACCATTTTAGCAGCTGCACTTTATTGTGATGATATACAAAAAGAAGTACCACGAAAAAATGGCAAGAAAACACCGCTGCTGCACGGCTTCTCGTGCTGTGTAGTCAACTTCATTTCGGCTTCTTTTTGTTGTAGCCCAATTCACAAACAAATGGACTGATTTTCCATTATGTACAGCTTATATTATATAATATTATTTTCCGAAACTCTTCTCATCGTTTATTTTGACTTGTGTCGTGTACCGTGACTATTTGTCAGACTGCCCGCTCCACTTTCATCATAGAAAAAGTAACTAAGTAACGTAATTAGTTACTTTTTTATGGAGTAACGCAATATTGTAATGCATTACTTTTAAAAGTAACTTTCCCCAACACTGGATATATTTGACATCCGACAAAATGAAATGAAAGCAATAAGAAGATCCAGATCACGGAAACTAATAGCAGAGCTAGGTAAAAAATCTAATCTTAACTATGACGTTTTTGAAAGAAAATCTTTATGTTGGCTTGACAAGGTCTTTTTCCTAAAATGTAGAATAGTTTGCAGGTTAGGATACACAGACAAACAGATAGTTGGGTGTTTTGGGTTGCTACTCAAGTGCTGCTAGGTGGTTGCTATGTGGTTGTTTGAGTGTTCTGGGTGTCCTCCCATAATTAACACAGACATTCTCAGTGCTTTGATATTTTGACCGTTCTTTCTAGAAAATTTGAACGTTTTCCTTGCTCTTAAACTTGACGCACTAAAACTTGTGATTTATATATCATAGCCTACACAAATAAACTCTTCTTTATTATGGTAGACCTACTCTAATGAGCTTAGAGACATTTAGATTGTGTTGAGTGTTTAATAGACAGTGTCTTGTTTACCTGGATATTAATATTTTGTTATTAGGGGTCCTAAAGGTGTACTAAAGGTGAATTGGATCTCTAATTTTTGAGTTTATGATCGTAATTGCAAATTCAAAACAGCCATTATCAAGTTAAATAAGTTCATAGATTTAGTTCATTTGTATAAGTACGGTGTACTGACAGTATAGTTTTATATAATTACTGTACATTGAAATCTGTAAAATTCTTATAGATTTTTTAAATCTTTAGTTAATTTTTATAGACCCAATAAAACATATTTTCAAGTTGCCAGACATGATGAAATATGAAATATATTGCTATCCATTTAAAATGAAGAGACCATTTTATTGGTCTCTTCCAAGATAATATTATAACATTTCTATAAAGACACTTATTTACTATTGTGGTTTGAATAATAAAACAAACACTTAAACTGCAAGCATAAGTTATGGCTACACATAATTATAGAAATAAATGATAAAAGAGCCTTGAGAAAAATGCTTAAGTTTTGAGCTGCAAATGATATCTTCACATTTATTTGAAATGGATGAACATGCGATTAGTCTAAATGTTGAATATAAGTTCATACTTACTAAATATATTATGATAACATACCTTATGACAGTAAACATTTTAGAGGAGTATTTTTGACCTCTCCTTTAAACAGTAAGAGGGAGTGATTTCTTTTGAAAGTCGGTTGCCCTTTTTGACTCGTGTTTTGCTGTAACCGGTTTCATCAAACCCTAAGTTAAGATTCAAGTTAAACTTTCCTGTAAAAAACTCATTATGAGATAAGTTTCAGTTAGATCGCTAATCATGCACATGGGCCATTGGTGCTTGGAACCCGATGATTGCTGCTTGCGGTCATAATTTGTTTTTAATTATAGTATAGTTGTTGTATAGATTATATACTATAGATTATGTATAGATGATTGAATGTTGTTTGCTTTGGTGTTGCCACCCCTCACAGTCCTCAAGCCACCCCCTTGCCACCCTAAAAAAAAATTCTAGATCTGTCCCTGCATGAACTGCCTTTTTTTTTTTTATTATTGGTAACACTTTACTTGAAGGGGTGTGCATAAGACTGACATGACACCTTCATAATCATGACATGACACATGTCATGAATATGAAGGAGGTTTTATGCATGTTTATGACAACTGTCATTAAGTGTCATTCGCTCAGTTATGTCATTTTTAATGCAAATATGACATTATTTGACCAAACCCTAACCTAACCCTACCCCTACCCTTACCCCTAACCATAGCCCATTTGGGATTAGGCAATCAGATAGCGATTTCAACGAAGGGATGCATAATCTGGCAGGGGTGCAGAATTCGGCACAACACCGGTCTGCCGCATTCGCATGCTTATGGATGGAAGTCAATGGAACGGAAAGTCTAGTGTGACCGCAAAATTTATCGCCTGCGTTAACGCTAATTTTGACAGCACTAATTTTGTACTGTTCTCTGAGGTTCACTTATAATGTTATCAAGATTTTTACATCAAAGTTTAGAAGTGACAGGCTATTTTCAGTCCTGTTTTGACCCCCCTCAACGGAACACTCTGTTTGAATAGGTGTGGCGGATTGTAGACTCAGAAGTAAATGCCCACTGCTATGACTGGCTAACAGTTGTCATTATATAGATCAGCGGGTGCGACATTACTGTCGGATCCAATATATTTGGCACAGCATCGTCTTTTAGTTTCGATCTTTCTGAAAATCCTGCGTCGAATCGTGCCTTGTTTGTAAACGAATCCGCGGTAAAATGAAGTGAACAAAGGACCGAGTTCTTACTGACGCGATCTGGATCTGCACAGCGTCTTGCTGTCATCTGAGTCATCTTTATCGTTTGATTTCTGCATAGACCTGCGTTTGCCTCTCTCGTTATTTACACTACATGCGTGAATCGGTGGGCGGAGCTAAACAGGCAGTGATGTAGAAGCAGGTGTTGATCTTCTCCTGCGTAGGCGGGGTTTACCCACTCTATTATGTCATAAAGTGGCACATTCCACAACCTGTCGTTTTGGCAGATTGGCTTCAATATAAGCTGTTTAAAGACTAACGAAAAAGTTTTGAGTTCTGAAACTTACAGGATGTTTTTATAGTACAATGACCTCTTATATGTCAAAAGATCAAGGGAATTTTGATTTCTCATTTCATGACCCCTTTAATTGCTGTTTTAGCATTTGACTTATATAGGTAATGATTCAGGAAGTGAGGTAACATAAAGCACCATCCCACCTCAACTACAGGCATTTTATTGTGCATTTAGAGTTACTGATAAGGACTGAAACTGCATCTTTATTGCCTAGTGCTTAGCACAGTTGTATTTTATCTACAGTACATATTTCCAGCTGAGTGACAACTGTGCAGGGAGTGCAGTCAGACACCCTGGAGAGCCCCTGAGGTCTGGAGCGCTAAACATTTCTCTCTAACTGCTACGGAGTACAGCACATAGCCTTTGCCTTCACATGATAATGCTCTCATCTGTTGCTTAGTTACTGCTGGCCTCCACATTAGTAACCAAGAGAGTCAGCTCAGTAGATGGAGCACCATGAGAGAGGGAGAGAGAGAGGAGAGGGAGGTAGAAAGAGCAGGCACATAATGGTGACTGACGTGCATTGATTCATACAGTGAACGATGGCCTTTAGCTGAGAATCACACAATGCTAAATAAATGAAAGTGCAATGAAGTGAATCAAACTCAGAAATGGAGGGAGTGCGAAACAGAGAGACTAAAAGAGTGGAGGGGTAGAGCGTAGGGACGCTGGGATGGATGAAGATGAAAGAACTGCTGCTGAATGAAAGAGAATAAAAAACAATCACTCGTGCTTTTCTCCTTCACACATAAACAAGGGTACTGCAAAACCCCTCAAGGAACGAACACAGTTTACATGAGAGCAGGTATGTGTGTGTAAGAGACGGCTGTGTTTAAGTCTGCACATTAGCCAGTCAAAGATTTCAACCTGTAATTATGGAGAGGCAACTTGCGGTAACCATGGCAACAAAATCTGGAAAGCCAAAGTAAGGGCTTAGAGCATCATACAGCTCTGGCCAGGTCATAAAGGCACACATATACTGTAGTACCTGTACATACACTCTTAAAAAAAAAAGGTTCCAAAAGGGGGGGGGTTTGCAACGATACCATAGAGGAACCATTTTAGGCTCCCCAAAGAACCTTTCAGTGAACAGTTCTTAAAAGAACCAATTTTTTTAGTGTTAAGAACCTTTTAATAATATAAAGAACTTTTTTCCACTATGAAGGACCTTTTGTGCGATGAAAAGGTTCCATGGATGTTAAAGCTTCTTCATGGAACCATCAGTGCCAATAAAGAACCTTTATTTTTAAGAGTGTATGGTTCTATATATAACCTTAAAGGGTTTACTCTTTATTTTTGGAACCCCTAAAAGATTCCTTAAAAGGGCTTAATCAAAAGAGCCCTGCTGGATTCGTTGTAGCCTGGTGAAAAGGTTCTAAATAAAAACAGAACCCTTTTAAGACTTGCAAAGGTCATCATAATTTATGGATTTGGTTTGCTTTAACATTTCAGTGATATTTGGATTAAACAGTTTGTATAAATAGAGACTTTGTCATTAGAAGAAACAAAAAAAAAAAAAAAACATGGCAAAAAAATAAAAAAATTAATTAAAAATTATTATTAATTAAAAGTATTATTTAAAAGATCCTAAAGAATCCTTTCATTTTTATCTTTAATATCAAAAAGGTTATTTTTTTACAGAACATTTTTAAGTAGAGTTTTTTGGATTCAAGTAAAGAACCTATGTAAAAAATATATATATATTTTTTTTTTTTCCTAAAAGTGCACCTAATAAGCACATCTCACTGAAGAAATGAAAGGCCTTTTCAGCTAAAGGATTCTCTATAATGAGCTTGCATAATTTTTAAATCAGTAACACTTCTAGAGGCATTGAATTATTTTCAAATGTTTTAGATGAAACTGGATGAGGAGGATGGTGCGCTCGAATCTGATGTAGTGAAAAGGAGCCACTAGAGAAAACATTAGACTTACATTGTCCACTGCAGCTTTTCATTTTTGATAGAGTTGTAGAGAGCCTGTTAAAAGAGGAAAACAACAGTGTTAAAGCACACAACCCCATCAATAGTTTTGCCCTTTGCGTGTATATTTGTGTGCGCTCAAACATCCCACTGACGTGTCTAAAAATAGCAACTGAAAGTTAACAATAACCATGAACCAGAAACAGGTTGCAGACTACACTTTTCTCATGGAGCATTTTAGTTCAAACATCATGGAAAAACAGCCCAACCATCATTAAAAGGCAGAAGGAAAATAGAGATCTAAATTTCCAAGGTCAGATCCTGTAGTTAACAAGTGCTACCTTTTGTTTTTTCTTCCGGGTTTGTGGGTGATTTTGGCCATCCTGAACCTTGCCGAGCAGATCAGGGAAGGCCAGGGGCTTTAAGGAACGCGAGCGAGGTGCTTTGGTGTAACGGAACGGGTCCATCACGCTGAAGTCCCGTCCACATCGCACCGAGCACAGGGAGCGAGAGCGGAGACGACCAGTGGAGTGAATACTGTTTACACCAATCATGATTTTTCAAGATACAGGATCCACAGATGAGGAAATGAAGGCTTTAAAATCAAACAATGTTAAATTAAACTTGACGGAGTCTTCATTCACTTGATGTCTTTTTTCCACGAGTAGAATCCAGAGTGCTGGGTGTAATCAGTAGAAATGAGTTCAAAGAGCACATCAAATGACACAGTGGCAAACTCAAAGTCTTTGGCAGTGGCGAAGCTCTTTGGGAGATCCTTGAAGGTGTCACATGGGCATCAGGCCTTCCGTAGTGATTCCAACTCTTGCATTATGGATCCATTCCTATTCATTATGCATGTAAAAACATCACCGGGCCACTGCAAATCCACCAGCGCCATTTTGCATCAAACTTTCTGCTTTGACTGAAACACCAAAGACGATCAAGGATGAGGATCCGCGACCAACATCCAGTTGTTTCCTTGTATACATCCTCGAGTTCATCACACCTACACACATTCACCAACGCATGCTGACACGCTCACAGGTGCAGTGCAGAGGACCGTGATGGTGGATGGAGATAATTGGAGAAGAGGACAGACGGATGAATGCGAACATCATTGAAGTAAATGCATGAGATAAACACACATGGGATCATGCAGGGAACAGACTGAGAGGGTCTGACTTTCACCCACTCTCAAACTGGCATCCCAAAACTGTGACGTCACCTAACGTTCCCCTCCGGGACGGAAAAATAGACATCAGATGTGTGAGAGACAGAAGGACCAGACTGGAGCAGGAAATCAGCAAAGAAAAAAGACAATCCTGTTGCTTTGTGCAGTTTTCTCTATTCCAAGTCAGACGCTTGAATGTATTAGAAGTTTTCCAGAATTCTCTTTCATCCCTTTCTTTCTCTTCAAGCTTGTATCCTCACACCCGCTATCCAATTGGCAGATTCTTTCACACCTGATTTTTTCCCTTCCACAAAACACAGCTCTGCAGCATAGCTGTAGGAACAATAGAGGTTTGGCGTCTGAGTCCTGCGCTCTTTTCCTTCTTCTCCTCACAGTCTTTTTCCTCCTCCGTGATGCAGATAAAAAATGGGCTGTGCGGTGAGAATGAGATCTTGTGAGGGAGGAGTGTTCACCCTCCCATCTCTCTCTTGCATTCACAATCTCGCCAGATCTCTTTCACGGTCTCTCTCACGCTCTGCTTCTCAATTGATGTACCCGTCTCCCAGCATGACTGACAAATCACAGCACTTGAATGTTCGATGATCCCACCCTCCTGTGAATGTCAATCAGTTTTCAGGGCTCTCGAACGTGCAAATCCTCACATCACATTACTGCCATACTCTCATTTTCAGTGCACATTATGTAGAAACGGTCTGTTGTAATCTATAACGATAATAAATAAGCAATAAACCTGTTGCTCTAATTATGATCATGTTAATTATGATAACTGAGTATGCTGGCACTCAAAATCAGTATTAACCCTCGAGTTATTTGATATTGGCTTTATTGTATAGGCTAGAACAAAAAAAAGAAAAGAAAATATGTATTAATGTATTAATTAAAAAATGTAAATAAATCAGTAACTTTTCAAAATGATAAACAGACTGATTTAAAATGTTTATTTAAACTATTAAAAAATTTCATTAAATGTCACAATAAATAATTGATAAATCATTTTAAATGCAACATGTCACTGAAAAAAAATAACTTCTTTGTAATTATTTGTAAAATTTACTAGCCATTTTTGAGTAAAAAAGAATTGTTTTAAAGAATTGACAAATAATGTGCTGAATTAAACGTGAAATTTTGAAGTAGAAAGACTGAAACTTTCTTGTAAAACATACTCTAAATTTTTACAATTATTGCATAAAGCTTGTACAAATTGCTTTTTTTTATATCCATCAGCCAAATGCTTTATCCATTTGCCAAATGAGTTACAAAATATAATTGGACAGTTCACACATGGGAGCAGCCAATGAACAGTCAACTTATGTTATCAATACGAATTACGCAATATAACAAGTCACTGGGGATATTACTGTAGCAGTGAATTAATTTGGCTGGTGCGGTTTCTTTTGGCACTCTGCTCACTGAGACCGACGGAAAATGAAAAGTTGCGATTTTCTAGACTGATATGGCTAGGAACTATACTCTCATTCCGGCATAATAATAAAGGAACTTTGCTGCCGTACCATGGGCAGGTGCAATGACATTACGCAGCGTAAATAGGCTAACTTCCATCAACATAACTGCTTGCACAGGGAGCGTGCTGGGGACTATTTTCAGGTGCTAACGAGATTCTAACGGTCTAATCAGATTCAATGATCTATGCTAAGCTGCAGCTAAAAGTGCTACCGCCAGACCCGGAGATCGGCTGAATGGATTCGAAAACTCAACTGTTTAACTCTATGGGAGTTGGAAAATGAGCCTATTTTCAAAAATAGTGGAGTGTTCCTTTAAGCAGTACAACTGTTTTCTACATCGAAAATTACAATAATTGTTTCTTGAGCACCAATTTAGCTTTGCCATCAGAAGAAAAAATTACATTTTTAAATATATTAAAAGAGAAAATAAAATATTAGAAAATATTTCACAATAGTACAGTTTTACTGCATTTTGATCAAATAAATGCAGCCTTGGTGAGCAAAAGAGACTTCTTTCAAAAACATGTAAAAATCTTACAAACTCAAACTTTTTTGAATGAAAGTGTATACTAATAATATTTTTAACATTTTAAGTTGTAAAAATTAACATTAGTTATTAGTGTATTATGAACAAACATGATTAAACAATGAACAACAAAATATTTATAAATGAGCATTAAGCAAGATCAATAAATGCATTTTGCTTTATTGTTAGTTCATGATACCTAACGCATGAACTAATGTTAAAGAATTGAACCTTATTGAAGTGTTACCAGATATGTAAAAATCAATCGTCAAAACAGCATCTCTCAGTTTGAAGCTGTAAGTTGTGTAGTGACCAGTAGGAGGAGCATAATACATAATGCAATGATGCACATGCACATACTGAGAGATAACAAAGGAATTATGCTGTTCACACAACTGAGTGAAAGAACAGAACCATAATTTGCAAACTGAAAAAGAGGGAACAAAATAGAGAAAGAGGGAAAGGAGAGAGAGAATGAGCAATTTGTAACGCATTTATGATAATGCCATGACAAAACCCTCATTTCAGTGAGAGGCCGTGTGGCAGCCAAATTCCCATCTGTCCTCCCTGCCACCCCTGCTGTTGCTGGCATGAAGACAGACTTCACACAGGTTTTTCACGGCCGTTAACTGTCATGAACCACACAGGCACTGAGAGCCTAACCTGTTGGCTCACAGACGTCTCTCTCAGTTGCCATCTCTATATTTAACCCTAAGACTTGTTGTAATATCAGGCAGACAGAGATGAAAAAGAGTCTAAAATTATGGGAAGAAATATCCAAGTAGCTAAACGCTGCACTCCCAGAGCCTAGTTAGACAGACTAACTGTCTTTATGAGGCAACTGTGTGGCCTTCACACCCTCACATAGAGGTAGGAGGAGAGAAACCGGGAGAAAGAAGGCCAGGGCTGAGAAGAGAGAGGAAGGATGCCATTCGTCAGCCAAAGCCTGAGATAAGGAGGATTATATAGATATAGAAATAACCTAGACAGACAGGGCTAAGTACAGTTCAGCAGAGTAAGTTTTTGCAGATTATAGGGTGAAACAAAGAGCAAGATGGCAGATAGTTAAATGGCTAGAGAGAGAGAGAGTGCTGAAAAACTGTGAAGAGAGAGAGGGGGTGGGAGGTGATGGAATAGTGCGAGGCACAGAGTGAGAGGGCAGAGGAGAGAACGAGGGATGAGCGACACAGAGAGAGAGAGAGATGGCCAAGAGAGAGAGGTGCTGAAAAACTGTGAAGAGAGAGAGGGGGTGGGAGGTGATGGAATAGTGCGAGGCACAGAGTGAGAGGGCAGAGGAGAGAACGAGGGATGAGCGACACAGAGAGAGAGAGAGATGGCCAGAGGAGAGAGAGAGATGGCCAGAGGAGAGAGAGAGAGAGAGAGTGGGAGGACCGAACGTTTGAAAGGCTCCCTGTAATTTTAAAGCAGAGTGGTTCAGGTGCGGTCATCATGTGACTATTATTCTTGTGCAGCGTGGCCTGTAATCCGAGAGAAGGGACTAAAATAGACAAAGCCTCAGTGCTAGCACATTGGGGGCGCACAGGAAGTTCGTTGACATCAGCTGCGACAGAAATCCCCCACATGACTGATTTTAGTCACAACACTCAACTTCAAACATGGCAAACAATAAAATGGCAATAAATCAATAATTTCAGGCACAGCGTGTATTCAGTGCAGCATTATAACTCAAAACTTCATTATGTAGCTATGATCTGTGAGAAAGGTTCTACAACAACTTCAAAATACAGAAGGGTTTCTCCAAAAATATCTACAATAAAAGGTGCCCTTTATATGGACGTTTACATGCACAAGAATATTCTGATAATTATTTTACATGCACAAGAATATTCAGATGTGAATAAGATTATTATGATTATTGATTGACAACATTGCAGATTCTATACATTTAAATAAAGCAACTCTGGGTTAATCAACCCAGAGTATATCAAAGCATATTATGTACTGTTTTTAATCAAATAAATGCAGCCTTGGTGAGTATGAGAGACTTCTTTCAAATACATTTGAAAAATCTTACCAATCCCAAACTTTTGAAGTTTGTAGTGTATGAACATTTTTATTATTTTGTGAAAAACTGAACTATTTAAAACTATTCTACTATGACATTAATGAGCTGATTAATTGTCCAAAATTACTAAAATGCATCATATTAAATAACAAGAGTGAGCCTTTTTTCAAGAGAAAAGCAGGTCAAAAATGTGCATGCCTTAATTTATTTAGAATAAGCTAATTACACACAGGGATATTTCATTAGCTGTGGTGCAGGTAAATGTCTTCTATGGCTTGAACACAATTATACCTTAATGGGATCATTCAATATGCAAAAGAGGTCAGTGTGTGAATGCTTGAAAACCCTACAAACCTTGAGAAGATCTTTTGGGAAGTTTTGGCCATCATTTAGCCCCTCCAGGTTACTAATGAACTGCATGCAGGACATCCTCTTCCCGATGTTCTGAATGAGAGAGAGACGATAGCATATAAATTCACAGATGCGCTGACCTATTTCACAGTTCCTGTGCACTCAACAACACTTAAAATACCAAGTACACAGTGGGCAGTAAATGTGTTAATATTTTGTGCAAAAATTATTTTGCTTCCCCTTGAGAAATGTTTTTACTATTACATTTATGGATGAATTTCTATTTTTATTCCTAACTGTAAAACCGACACTCCTCCTCATCCCCTCAGGGTGCTGAACAGCTCAGAGAATAAAATCCATCCTAAAAACACAGTTCCAGCTCCCTTCACAGAGACTCGAATCTTGTACATGTAATAATAATAGTTTTTTAACAGTCATATAATATTTTTTTGTTTTCCACAAAACAGACATGAACATTTCAGGGATGTGACTGGCATTCATTTTAGAAGGTCAAATTCTGCACAGCAAAAACACATTGTAGAATCTAACAAAAACAAAACAAAATGTATTTATGCTTTATAGCTTACTGTATATTACACAAGTAATAATCATTTAATATATTTAATATAATAATAAGTCAAATTTTCATGAAGTATGTTTAAACCATAAATTTATGAAGAATCAGTGTATGTTTTCCAAGTTAAAATGATCTTGGGATTTTAACCTGAATATGGTTTAAGATTATTTTTTTTATTTATTGTTTGTTATGTGTTTATGGTACATCAGAACGTCAGATATGTCATTTCTCAAACTCACATGACCATGCAGATCAGTGTTGAGCAGCATCAAGGCACAAGTCAGTGTATGAACACTGTCTGAAACACAGAGGTACAGAGCTCTCATAAGCTCACATAATCAGAGCAAGAGCACCCCCTAGTGTTAGTCATATTATAATACACATCAGATGCACAACAAATGCACATTCATTCACACACACAATGCTGGTGTGACTTACCTTCATTTAGTATAGTGTTCGGATTGCACTGCAGGTATTTTTTAGAGAAATGGGATAATACTCGCTCCCTCTCTTGTGTCTCTCCCATCAAGGCAAACTCTCTCAAAAACATTCTAAGAAACAAGCACGACATAACACAACAGGAAAAACAGACTGAGAATTTGAATAAACCTGTTGGACACGTGAAATGAGAGCAACTGTTTACTTAACTTAACATGGAAGGAATAGCAAGCTCACCTTAATGCTTGATCCACCATCATCCCTGAGAAGTTAAAATAACTGAGATACTCCTCCGCCACGATGTGACTGAAATCATTGCTGCACAAATCATGAAAAGACAAAAGCATAAGAAAATAAGGTTTTTTGGGTCTCATATTGGGGGTCCAAAAGTCTTTTCAATCTTTTCATACAAAGTTGTTCACATGGTCATTTTCACAAATAAGTGACCCTAAAACAGCGCAGAATTATTAATATTTATTATTCATTTTTAACTTATAAAGTTTTTTCAAAACCCTAAAAATTTATTTGCAGATTTACATTTTTAAAACACAGTCCCCACCTTATATTTCTCCACATTTGCCCTAAAACATGGTATTTATTATTATAATCAAAGATAACTTTGCTTCACAAAAGCTCAAAAAACAAAGCAAGAGGAATGAACTAAAATAAATGCAAACACAAGCTTCTTAGTATTTATTAATAGTTAAAATGATCCTCACTTCTTGCTCAGGTGACGTGCCACGTCTGACTTCTTAAATCCATCAAGACTGTACAAACGTTTGGCCAACCGTTTTGCAGCTTGGAGGTCAGATTTGTTGCCATTGGCCAGAGTTTCAGCGCTGCCCACAGCCAATCGCTCAGCCACCTCTGGATGGGACTCAGACACCGGCCGTGATGGCCTCTCTCTGAAACCAGAGGAAAAATAAATGTATATGACATCTACATGACAGGTGACACACATTTATTTGAATACGAGTTATAACATTACCAAGTAAAAGTAAAAGTGGTATACATTTTACTTGTAAAAAAGGCAACCCAGATATGATACCTAAATATGCTTGGGCTTAAAATCAGCCATCATGGACAACTACACAGTATAAGCATACAGAACCATACTGAATATATGAATACTGACTATTCATCAAAGCAGTCAAATCATGAGGTTAAATTTGTTTATCTTCTATCAATATTGTCTGAACCTGTCATTCTTAGCACTAGCAGTGTGATGTAAATAGAGTCTATCTGATCTACCTTTACCGACTCTTTCCCAGCAGATCAATTCAATACACCATTTACAGAGAAACTAGCATTTAACAACTAAAAAAAGCACCCCTGACAAACTATTGTGAGCGCATAATACATTTGCCCTTTGTACACCATTCAAATGCACAAAAGCTTGTCATACACACACACACACACATAAAGGTTTTTAGCTGATATTCACATGTGAATAATGAGAGAACAGAAAGAAGTTTAACTTATATTAAAAGTGTCAAATATATATACTAAACACATTTCATTCAGTCTTGAACCAAAAACTAAAACGTAAAACTCCACAAACTTCACATAAAAGGTCTGTAAAACCAAAACAAGAGGAGCTCTCCCCAAAAAGTGCTTAAAAAAAGCATCTACTCTACCTCAGTGACCCAACTCTGCCTTTAAACCACTGCATTCCAAAGTCTTTTAGATGTACGAGCACCAGAAAGTTCATGCCACATGCAGATCATCCCCCTGTCATCTGTCTTTGGTTTGCTCCGAAGTTCTCCATTCCTAAACTACTCCAACCGGATAGTCCACAAACAAGGCAGGGGAGGAGACTCGAAGAAAGGGTATGAGGGCAGACTGTTTCTTCTTCAAACAATGGACAGATAGAAACATGGCAGAGAAAACCAGGAAGAAATATAGAGAGCTTTTCCGCCACGGCTTCTAGGATGTGAGAAGAGCTTCTACAAAGATGCACAGTGACTAACAGACATACCTTTGCTAAATCTTGTTTTTTTATGTCAGACATCATATAATTAGACACCTGTGTTTGAATAACTTATTTGGTGAGGGCAACTTAACGGGGGAAAAATGCAAGACAATGATTGTTACAAATGGCAATACATATTTCTGCATTGCACAAATAAATGCAGGGAGGTAAATGTAAACAATCACCTCATATGTGCTGAGGCTCTACAACATTCCAGTGCTTTTTGAAATTTTTTTAACACACCTCTTTTTAACGATGGATGACAAGATTTACATATCAAAGGAGGAAAACGAATGCATCATTTAACATTTTTTTTGCATGACTAGATAGCTTAGACAGACAATGATGTCAGTATCACATGCCGAGGATATGATACCTTGCACTGACAATGAGTTGCACTAGAATTTTAGGTCTTGACTGGTAATGAAAACACATATTGGAAAAGTGACTATAACAACAGTGCACAAACTATACAGTGGCTTTCAGTGAGTTGATGTTTTTAAAGAAATTGTAAGGAGGAACTTTCACAGTGTGTTGAGGTTGGTCTTGCGTAACGCAAGATAAATATGATTGTGATATCTTTGTAATATTTTAATCAGCAATGAAGTGATAGTGCTTATGTTTTGTCAATGCTCTGTCAGATGATGATCCTAGCGACAAGGAATCGACCGTTACTATGGTTACATCCTCAGGCTAACACGATTTCTGGTAGCGAGCATCTATTTACCATCAGGTACCTAACTAACTAATCTAACTTTTTTGTTACCAAAATATTTGAAACCCTGACTAAAACATATACTTATATGTAAAAGTCGTTTTGACAACAAATTTGAATTAGAGGAGTCAGACCACCCAAACCTCAACTTAATTCAGACCCTGGCTGTTAAATTGAGACCATAATGGTCTTCATAAAATCCTTGAAGTGCTTTTAAATACTGCATTTTAATAGTGTGATAAACTGTGAATTGCCTCAGTTATTCATCAAACACTATTTAGCAAATGAGATTAGATAGCTAAAACTGAAAAAAAAGGAAAGAATAAAAAATAAACACTACACATACATTTGAATAATGACAATAATAAAATAAATAATTAATAAAATTGCTAATAAAAATCAGTAAAACTTTAAAAGTTAAATTAAAATGCAAAAAAAAAATCATTCATAAAAACTATAATAGTATCTCACTGATACTATAACAACACTGATACAAACAAAATGTTCAAAAGAAGTCTACATTTTCCTACTCACCGGTATATGGCAGGGTGGGGGGCATACATGTAATTATCCTCCAAGGCCCCACCCCCCCAGCAGAGCACATAATGAGCCATCACCTTAGCCCTGCCCCTTCATACCTTACATAGCCAGATGACAGGAGCTCACTTATAAACCCAGCATCCAGCCCTCCACATTTTCTACCCTCCCCTGAACCTCCTTTTGTCCAGAACTAGCCTGAGGAGGTTTAGAAGAAATCTGACCCTCTGCTTTTGCAAGTCCCTTGAACTGTCATTAAAGTCTTTTAGTCGCTGTGTTGCTGATTCTCTTATCCTACTCCAAACTTTCACAAGCTCTTTTTGTGCCTATAGCGTAGTCAGAGGATTGATACAGCTGTTCATCTGTTTTATTTTCTCTCGTTCTTTCTCGCCCCACCAGCTCCCGCCTTACGCTTGCCTGTTTGTGCGTGATTGTGGATGTGAATGCGTGTTCCTCTCTTGTCAGCTGAGCTATTTTTCGCTGGTGGATATGCTCTGTATTTCCTTTCACAACAGTTTACTCCCCCTTTTCCCCTCTTTCCAACCCTCTCTTCCTCTCTTTGTCTTGCCTTGTTACTTTCGTCCCTCCCATTAGACTTTGTCAATCTCCATTTCAACATGGTGCTGAATACACAGTCAGTCTCATTAACAAATTATTAATATGTATCAATCTATAAGATCGTGTGTTAGAATAATGGATTGTGTTTCTTCACTATTAGTGGCCATTTAAATAAAATAATGGTCAGATACAGCCCTGCTGAAACAGTAATAGTTTCCAACTCACTCTATTTAAAACCCTGAAATCACACGACAAGTTAATCTGCTCTCACTATGGAGACCGAGTGTGCCTGGCAAAGCTCCAGGTCTATCTGGCCCTGGTATCAAAGCATACAGTGTCGGCTTTCAGGCCCTCTTAATAACCACAGTAAACCTCAGATAAAATATCCAGACAATGTTCCTTATTGTAGGGGACTTGAAAACCTTATGCCACATTAAAATGCCAGTCTAAAAGTTACATAACCCTGTGAAACACTGCTGTTGTTGCACAATTCTTACCATGTTTCCAAAAGGTCAAATGCATATATTTTCTACCGTTTTCTATAAGTTGTTAAACATAAATCTAAATTCATTTTGCATACAGAACAAGAAAAAACAATTTGCTGATGAAAAAATGCAAGAAAAATATTCAATTTAAGAATTATACAGCAAGTTCAATTTTATTTTGGAATAAATTTAAACTTTTTAAATTCATTGTTTTTAAGGAGGCTTAGTTTTTTATTAGAAAACAAGAATGCTGATGGACTCAGAAGTGCACTCTGATTTATTCTGATAGTGAAGGAGTAGCAAGATATTATAGGCCTAAACACAAATCTGTGTTTAGGCCTACCCAAGGAAAACTTATTTAGTTAGGAACTTTATCCTTATATGACTGCTTGCTACGTACAGTTCTATTTATCTGAGGATGATTTGAAGCAAGCCCTAAAAAAATGAATGAGAAAAAAAAAGTTCACACTACATTCATCAAGGGCATTGCTGAAAGAAAATCTATTTGGAGCTCATTCCAAGTCAAAACAGATCATCCAGAAAACAAAGTGAGCTGGTATCTCAGTAAAATCACAAAGCTCGGCTCTGCCCTCTAGTGGTAAATACTCAACCGTTAATTCTTTTTCTAAACCCAAATTAATGACAGAATTTTCATTTTTGGGTGAACTATCCCTTTAAAATAGAAAGCCCATTAAATCCATTTTCACTGAACAACTGGTTACTAAAATATGTAAAAATGAGCAAATTACATAGAGTTGTGGGTACCATCTGTCATCAAAACATCTGTTTGCATTTTGAGAGCAACTACAGCTTGATGTCGTACTATGATGAGGACAGGAATGAGTTTGTCTTAGTGTGTGTGTCTGCACTGCCAGCTGTTCCTCTTCTAATGTGTGTAAATACTATTATTCTTCCAAGTGTTTATTTCACCAGGGGGGTTTGGGGGGTGTTTACATTACACTAGCATATTTGTTGACATGCAGTGATGATGAGATATTTATGACAACTCATGGAAAATATCACCAGACCGATACTAACCTTATGGAAGCATCTGTGTCTGAATCAGGCCTGCAGGCTTGATCAGAGCAGGATCCACTGCAGAATGGACTCTCTTCTTCACAGACACCACTCTGGTCCTCCCTGTGCAGGTCCTGGGAGGCCTCACACTCTGTGGGATCAGACACAGCAGGTGGTTCGGGGCACGTTAGAGGAGAGAAGTTCAGTTCGATTATCTGCTTGGCACTTTCACTGATCTGACTCTGGATCTCAGGAGTGAGAGTCGGAAAGTCAAAAGTGAAGACAGGTGGGCCACTAGGGGTGATGTCTTCACTATCCAGGCTGCTATAAGAGGTGCCCTTGGCACGGTGCGACTCCATAATGCTCTCAAAGTGTCTGCTGAAGGAGTCCAAGCCATCTGATGAGATTCGGCAGGGGCTGGTGACAGAGATGGGAGACTTCAAAGCCGTGTGGCTGTCAGGCTGGCAATCTGGGGGACTGCAAGAAGAGCATAAGTCATAGATGTGCTCCTATGATTTAAATGTCTGCATCATTTAAAATTATGCCACAAAATAATCTGATGAAGTCTTTAGTAGTATTATAATGTATATGTAAATGTGAATTAATTTTATGTTATTATTTTATTTATTTATACCATTTTAATACTATTTTTCTCAAAACTTTTCCTCTGACCTCCTTGCACTCCATTGCAGCCCCCCTGGGCGTCTGCAGGAAACTATATAGACCCACTTTAATTTTCCCCTAAAGTCTTCAAAATGGAGCAAGACAACATGAAGCAGGCATACAAAATCGAAATCTTAAACAGATATCAAGTGAAAGTCTTCTGTTGCATTCACTGGGATGTGGTGTCGGATATGTGTGAGAATTCACATATGCAGTGGAGCTATAGTGTATTATATTCCACACTCACCCTCTTAGCAGTCGACTAAACACTTCATCTCCCTCAGGTGTGGCATTTTGCCTCTTTTTGTCACCTTGCATCCTCACACTGGCCCAGCTCACCACCTCTTCATCTTGCAGCTCCTCCTCACCATCTGTATGTGGGCACAACACTCCCTCCAGGGGGCTGCTGCTGTTAGTGCCTGAGGTGCCTAGCACACTGCGGTTACTGCCAAAAGCAGAGTCCACCTCCTCCTGTTCTGCCAGCATCACCTCATCAAGGTCTGTTTCCCTGTAACAGCGCTGGGGCACCGCATCTATGTCTGTCTCTGAATATTTGACACTACGTCTGGTGATGCCGGTCTTATTGGAGCGCTCCATTGTGGGATGATGGTTTATCAACTCCACTTCAACTTGCTGTACATTGTGGCATGCAGATTTCGAAGAGCCAGTTGATTTACAGTGTCTTGAGTGGGTTGTTATTGGCCTTACGGGGGTAGACAAGGGTGGAATGGGTGTTGGAGACTCACTGGAACAACCACTGGAGGGTGTGGTGGAGGAGCCTGGAATGTGTGTTAATAAAGGAAAACCAAAGGATTGAGAGTGTCATTCTTTCTATTTGAAATAAGGTAGTATATACTGTATATAAAACAGTCTCTCTAAACAGACAAAATGTTTAACCTTTATAATTCAGTTTCAGTAAACAGTAAATGGTTTTGGCCACATTTACTTCTATTTGCAGAAGGTTTTATCTGACTTGGCTTACAAATAAGGACGTTATTAAATTAACAGTTGTATGACATTAGGCCCTGTAGCTCAACAGGTAGAGTATGGCACTAGTATCAATGCCAAGGTCATGAGTTTGAGTCCCAAGAAATGCATACACTGATAAAAAGTATAGCCTGAAATTGTTTTGGATAAAAGTATTTGCAAACTGTATAAATGTCAAGGTAAGGGAAAGGAATAACCACATAAAACAAGCAATTCTCAAGAATAATTCAAGTGACTCATTCTCTTCTAACCTCTCTCTCTTTGACATCAGTGAATTGAAAACACCTACACACAGTACAGAATGTAAACTCAATGAACCTAAAAAGAATATAGCTGAAGGCCACAGGAAATACAGATAAATTCATAATTTTTCAAGAAATTTATACACAACATAAAACCACAGCTAAAATCAAGCAAAGCTGTAACATAAATCCATTAAAAGGTCATTTCAGTAAAGAGAAAGTATAACACCTTGAGAAGCAATGAGAAAAAAACAAAGAGCCAAGTTAAACAGAGAAGGCAAATCCTAATGTCATGCTTTGGGGATGAGGCTTGTTACATAATTGGATTAAGCATTCATTATGAGGCAAACAGCTTGTTTACAATGAGAGGCAAATGAAAGAAATAAGGATGACATTTCAGAAAACTGCCTTCTGGAAGTATGAGTTGGACATTTCTAAGAAATTCTCACCATTTGTTTCATGCTGATCTTGTTGATCGGAGTGGGACCCAAACAGGAACTCCCATTTGGCACGAGCAATCTTCTGAGAGCGCAAGGAAGGCCTCAGAAGAAATGGTCCACTTTCAGACTACAAACAAAAATTGAGTTATCTGAGTTATCAGACAACAAAATCAAGAAGTGAATCAAGGCATGAGATGAATCTAAAGATGTGTACCAAGATTACCTGTATGCCTGTGTTTCCAGAGTCAGAACTCTTCTGGCTGGTTTTGCTAGATATTTCAGAGGATATGCAGTCTTTCTCATGTAGCGTGCTCTCTATAAGGCTGCCTGTGACCCCACTGGAACTCTGTGATGCTGTACCACTCCAGTCCTTGTTAGTCCTAGTGTCAGCTTTCATCTCATTTTTCTGCATTGAGACCCTACAATGGTTCTCTTGAGAGACTGGTGTTGTTGGACTATTGCTCTTATGACTGTCCATCTCCCTCAAGTTTCCCTTTTCTCTGGCTAAGCATTCCTCTTTCCCATGCTTTTGCTGAGCGGTCCAGCTTGATGTCTCTAGGTTAGGCCTTGTGAAATGTCTCCTGCTGCTATTTGGGCTGTCTTTGAGACCTCTGAGTGTCTCATACTGCCTACGCTCATAGCTAGGTGTATGATTGTCTCTTGTGTACTGGGAAGACAGGTGCCGATGCAAAGTCGGGCTGTCCTTCCCTACCAACGGTGTTCTCTCTATCCGTGGGTCTCGTATTGGAGAGGACGGTATTACATCTGATCGGTTCAACCTTGCTGGAGCTGCTGGAGATATACTTCCAATGTGGGGCAAAAGAGGAGTTGTTTGAACAGAGTGGTGACCAGTTTTGACAGACTCTTGTTTACAGTTGTACTCCTGACCAGGAAGGTTGCAATTAGAGTGAGTTTGTGCTCCAGGGCCCTGGAAGCTAGCATAGAGCTGAGGCTCTCTTGAATGTCCCAGCTGGGGACTGTCAGACTTTACTGTGTCTGTCGATGATGGGGTTGGGGTTGGAGACCTCCGGGCTTCCATAAGTATGGAAAGTTTGGTGGCTTCTTCTGCTAGTTTACAAGCTATCTCGGGACTTGTGGCTGGGGATACGCTCCTCCTTCCACTCAGTTGGTTAGCTCTTTCTTCTACCTTATTTTTTGAGTTGGCCAGGTTGAAATTAACTCTGTGGGCTTGCCATGGACTATCACTTATGGAATGACTGTTTTGTTGATTGCTTGATGGTTGAAGTAAAATCATAGCTGGCAGTTCATGTTGAATAGCTGTAGGCTTACAGGATGGTAAATTTGGGCGAAACCTATACCCTTGCACTCTTTGGTTTGAGACCTCCTGAGTGTTGGCGGTTGAGTGTGACATTGTAAAGTAAGCTTGCTTGGCATGGTTAGACAGTTGGTCTGTAGCGTGGCTCCTAGGAATTCTATAAAACAAACTATTCCGCTCATGGTCCATTATTGTTGCTTTAGTGGGCAGGGTCCTAGAACTGCATGGTATCACTGGTGATCCAGACCAAGACCGACAGCGACGCTGATCTCCTCTTCTGACGTCATGACCTCTATCAGGACAGTTGCCTGCCAGTTTTTGCCTTATTTGTGGGGAACCGAATTCTTCCAATGCTCGATGGGTGGCTTCTCTGGCAATGGAGTCTAGAGTTGCCCTCCTAAAGCTGGAAGTACCTATATGTGAGTTCCCCAAACCTTGACTAAGCTGTTTTGAACTACAGTTGTTCATGGATTCCAAGCTGTTGAGCCACACTGGATCACTGAGCCTTATCCTGAGGTGGAGAGGGGTAGCACTCTCCTCCATGGTTCTGTTGAAAGGATTCTGAGGCTTGCTTTGGCACAAAGAGCTATACTGACCCTCTACTGATTTAATTTTAGCTTTTTCAATGTAACTGAAAGTGGCAACAGATCGCCTCCCTTCATTTCCTCCCTTCATTTTAGTTGGGCTGCAAGCTTTACGAGTTCCACTGGGAGTGGGAGGGGCAGTAAACCGTCCTGAGAAGTGAGGTTCCTTCCCAAAGAAGGGGTCACGTTCAGAAGGAGCACACACCAAGTGACATGCATTTCCAGTGGGATCTGTTTGAAAGGCAGACAGTAACTGGTTTATCTCATCATAAGGTAGACTTTTCTGGTGTTGTGTCACCGGTTGGTCTGAGTCATGTCCTGGATGTAGCTGAAAACTTACGGAGTGTCTAGATGTTGATTTACTAGAGGCCAAGGTCTGGGTGCTGCTTCCATCTTTATGCAGGACTCCACGTGGGGATGTCTGGCCATGTGGTGCATTAGGGCCACTATACTGCGATGACTGAAGGATGTCTGGTGCTGTCAACATGAGGGAGTCTGTTTTCGCCACATCTCCCAGGTCTTTTCCTTCTTCATCAGTGACAGATCTCACCTCTACATACAGGTGGAGGATTTTACCTGACTGAGACATGACTGACCAAAATTAGCCTGCAAAATCAGCCTGTCCTACAGCACAACACATGTTCTCTGCAATTGATTAATCATACTGGTCATCTTGCTTGCTCAGGAAGTATATTGCTGTTCACATCTGAGATAGAGTTTGGATGGACTCCAATATCATCCTCAAAATCACCTATAAGAGACAAACAAGAAGAAGTATTTCAACTTTAACATTACATTAACATCTTTTAGAATAGGTTCAGTATGACATTTGTACACTGACCAGCATAACTCACTCTAACATTAACACTAGCAAGCAATATGTTCTAGGTCTACAGTATTTTGAACTCTCATTTAAATTGATATTTATGAAAAAGTTAGAAATCGCACAATAAATCTAAAGCAAAAAAATTGTGAACTAACCGCCTTGGCTCCTCTTGGTTATACTGTACTCCTCCAAAATAAATAGTGTGTTTACTGATGGCAAGAGGATCTATATGTGTGACATTCTAATTAAACATAACATATCCTCGTGACCATAGAACACATAGAACTCCATATAAATCTTTCTCCTGTAATGCATTCAGAAAGGCTTTACCATCTGCATTAGACTGCAATCACCTTTACAAAACCTCAAAGTCAGTTCACATTAAATGAAATAAACCTACTGCATATCTCAATAGCTCAGAAGAGAGACGAGGCTGATCATTACAAAATGCCTTCGAGGCTTCACTCTCTTTGATGCTCATAAGCCAGTCTAAGCTCTCACATGCTAGTCTCACACAGCTGCTTGTGTTCTGTCAGCTCTTGTGAGAGTGGGCAAGTGTGGCTGCGATTGGATGTGTGCCAGGTGTTGCACTCAATTGATTGAGTCGTACGCACCCGGCATCATGACCACCACTGCAGTTATGGGGGAGGAGGCGGGGAAGGATAGAGCATAGATTTCTCTCAGAGACCACACACGTGCTTATACATATGTATGGGAGCTCTCTAGGTCTCTCTTCTCTTTTTCTTACATACACACACACTACAAACACTTCCTTTGTATTTGAAAAACACTATTCATCATATTCACAAACCAGACACCAATAATGCCACAGAGTCAAACTACACAGGCAGGTAGGGAGACTAACACTTTAAATAACTCTCAGCTCATAATTGCAGTCAGTCTGAATGACAGAAGCAGAGCTTTTGTACGTGAATAGCAGATTTTCACATTCAAAGCCCTTACTTACTGCAGTCTTCCTGCAGTGCTTTAGCTGAAATGTATTGACTATACTGTATGCCTAGTAACGTTATCTGTTTTACATGTTCCAAGGTAACCTGTAACAACTTGAAATCGATCCCCCTTTAATTAACTTGTTTTAGGATCAAATTCCTTAACAAAAAGAACATGCCACATTCATGACAAAATATTGTCAGATGTTTGTTAAAAATTTGTTAGAATTAACTACAAATATATGTAGATATAGAAAGACTATTATTTTGTTTCTAGTGCTACTTTAATATATTTTTAAAATACTAAAAAATTAAAATAAAACTTTTTGGTAACAGTTTACATTAAGGAACACATATTCACTATTAACTAAAAGTTCTCCCTCAACGAACTCCTAATTTGCTGCTTATTAATAGTTGTAGTAATTATGTTTAGGTATTGGGTAGGGTTAAGGGATCTGGAATATGGTCATGCAGAATAAGCCATTAATATGTGCTAAATAAGTACTAATAAATAGCCAATATGCTAATAAGCAGCTAGTTAATAGTGAATAGAGTTCCCTAATCTGAAGTGTTAGTTGTTTTTGTTGTTGTTTTTTAACCCACAAATTTGGTGATTTTCATGATGAGTACTAATTATTCTGCTTTGCAACTACTGCAAAAATCTTTGAAATGAAACCTACAATTTTAATTATGGAAAAAAATTTAGCTTTCATATCTTTAATATTCCCAAAGAGTATGAAGAGGTATATGGTGTAATTTTAAGTTTTGTTTGTTTTGTTTTTTAAATATTATAAATCCTACTTACTGTCATTCATTGCAAAGCATGTTTAACATGTTTATTAATTATTTTGACTTTCTCAGCCATTTAAATCATTGGTGTACTATTTTATTTCTGAAATGTCAGAAAACGTCAAAATTAGCTAAGGAAATTGTTCAAACACATTGTTAATATATGTTCTTTCTGTTAAGCAGGCCATTTAGACCTACTTTTCCTCTGCTGTAGCTAATAGGATTCTTCCAACCCCTCCTCCTGTCCTCACTCCTGTAACTGTTACATGAACACACATAGAAACCAATTACAGTCAAGCCCCTCCCTTTACCTGTTAACTCCCCTCTCAACCGCTCCTTCCCATCCGCTACACTGCAGCAGTGGGAACGCAGTAAATTCCCTCCTTCAGAGACTTCAGAAAAAGAGGCTATTCATGTGTATGAAGTCTCTGTGCCTCCCTCTCTTCTCCACACAAAATAAAAACAGCTCGGGCCTGCCTTACTGGCTCACGCATACTGGATTTACGCCACCCAGACGACTTAGCGCGTCGTTCCCCCCTCCCGAAAACCTGTTTTAGCTCAACAGGACTTCCGGCATACACCCTGTCACTCATGTTCTTAAGACCTACCTCATTCTAAAAAGAAGCCTATCAGGTGCGTCAGCTCTCGGTCTTTTTGCATTTTGCAGTAACACAGTGACAGATGGTAAGGGGGGGGTTGCTCCCAGGTTGGGTGCTGGCCAGAGGGAAAGCCCCTTGTAAATAGATTTATACAGTAGCAGGGGTTGAGAAAAGGCCATTGGGATTACAACTATTGATCTGAACTGAAACAATCCTGAGTTTCAGCAGACACTCTCACAATGTAAAAAAAAAAAAAAACACTTTTGTGAATTTAACATATATTACTGCTAGTAGCTGCTGTTGTTTTGTTTGTGTAATTTTTTTACAATAATTCTACAGCTTAATACAATTATACTTCATAGTAAACAGGAGATGACTGTGATGCGACAGAGCTGTAATGATTAGCTGTGCTTACATTAGAGTAAATTCTTAACTGTAGATTAACTGTAAGTGTAAACATCACTAGGTTGGTGCTTTTTGTTGCCCGCATGCATTTGTGTTCCACAAAAGAAAGAAATACAAGTCTGGAATGACATAGGTGGAATGAAATGATGACAATTTTCATTTTTGGGTGGAATATCCCTTTAAATCTGTGTCTGGGAACCTTTTTTCCCCCCCATTTTTGGTTAATGCATTTTTCAATAACATTTCAATATTAGTAACTTTATTAGGTCCCTAGACAACTAAAAACAAATATGCAACAAACAATAAATAACAAGTTGCAATATGTTATTAATTGTGCAGGTCTTTCACTGTGAGGTTGAGTTATCACCTGTGGAGCATACAGTAAATCCTCTTCAGAGCTCTGTCTGTATGTAAGTGTCAGTATGAGTGAAGAACAAAGTACAGTGCTTACATCGACTGTGTTTATGTGAATATTCGCCAAGGCGGGGATTTTGACATACTTCTGTCAATGCTTTGTTTGTTCCCGACTGCTGCTTTAAATGTTGGAGATCACTTGTGATGCTCATTGAATATAGGCTTGTTAAAGTGTTAAAGTTTTTCATTAGTCTAACCTTGTTGAACACTACATTGACTGCTGTTTTCAGCATATATTACACTATGTTTTGTGCATGCCTAAAGGCTGTGATTTTACTGTACTAGGACCTAAGGCACCAACAGATGAAAATCAAATTAAAGCACAAGCCTGTTTTCTTTTAAATAAAATATAAGGAGAGATATTAAGAATAAAATAAACACATGCCTCTCAATGTAGCTCCTGGCAGTACTCAACAATGTAATATACTAGCAACTTCTAATGAGTCACTCCAATGTTTCATACATTCAGCACAGTATATTGTAAATATATTTATATATATATATATATATATATATATATATACATACAGTAAATATTTCATTGCTAACAGCACTGTGCTTGCTGCCTCAAGAGGATTGTGGTAAATCAGCAAAACTTCCAAGAGTCAAAGCCATGGTCTAATGGTTAGTGCATGTGACATAGTGAGCCATAGTGCTGTCATTCATACTCTCTACCTACAATTTCCTCTCCACCCTTTACTATATACAGTATTTGAGTAGTTGACATGATGTGACAGCACTATCCTGCATTGTGCCATGCAATACTTTTTCTCATTTTAAAAATTTTTAATGTTAATACATTTTTAATATTGTGTAATCATTTTATGACCTTTTTTTGACCTCATAATTGAGACTATATAAACTATTTGTACGTCAAGTCAAGTCAAGTCACCTTTATTTATATAGCGCTTTTAACAATACAGATTGTGTCAAAGCAACTGTACAGCATTAATTAGAAAAATAGTGTGTCAATAATGCAAAGTGACAATAGTAAACACTCATTTTTCAGTTAAAGGCAAAAATGAGTACGTCAAAAAAACTGTAGGTAATTTGTATTTGTATGTTGAAAAATACTGTAGGTAATTAAAAAATAAATATCTTTAAAACACATTACACTGTAAAAATGATTTTTAGAAGTTGTAAATAAAATAAAGATTACTGGATTACATTTTACAAGAAAATACTATTCCAGTTTTTCTACTTGAACATTTCATGTTTAATTCAGTGTGTTACTTGCCATTTCTTTGTAATTATATGTGAAACGTACTAGCAATTTCAGAGTGAAAATTGTTTCGATTTTTTTTTTCTCGGTGTACATAATGTGAAAGTAGTTTAAGAGCAAGAGTTTAGGCATTAACTTTAAGACATAAGAGTGCTGTACAAATATTGTACAACTCGGCTGACCTCCCACAAACACAGAGACACCAGGCACTGGGTAGTGCTGTACTGCATTACCTACTGTGTTATCTGAGAGCTTTGGAAAGAATACTTTACTCAAATTGACTGCTCTTAGACATTAGCTTCTAAGGTGACTGATGACCACAATGGACGTCTAGGGTATACAACAGATCTATGATCAAAAATTAAAGCACATGAGTTCAAATATACATTAATAATACACTATTTTTCTGCAACCACTAAAAGCAAAAGTCTCCACAAGAAGTTACAATTGCAAAGTCAAAACAAACAAGCACAAGAAGCCTAGAATCAATCCAATAGACAATACCATTTGAAGACAGCCTGCAGTAAAATTCCGAAAATAAATAACATGTACACCACACTCTCAAGAGGCTTGCTATACCTACTTTTTAGCATATTAGTAAAAAAACAGAGGGACAAGCAACCTGACATACCTGATGGGTCCAAGAAGAGGTGCAAATGCAGGAGATATTTGAGACTTCATGGTTTCATTGTGCATGTGTGGTGCTGAAGTGGACAGCTCCGCTGTAACTAGAAAAACTTCTACAGCAGACAAAGCAGTCAGTACACTAGTGCCTGTGTCTTTAGGGAGTGCCCGTATCACATTAACAGGGCACTGGCAGGAGGCCCATCTGAGCTTAAGGTGCACTACAACTTTGTCAAGAAGTGCTTTCTGTCTTCTAAAGCTGGATAAACTCAGGTTTTCTGGACAAAATACAAAACTAACCTATTGCCTAATTATATATCTGTACATGTCTATGACATTTTTTATTGAGTAGGTGCCTAGGTAGGGATAGTTCACCCAAAAATGAAAATTTTTGAAAATGAAAAAAAATAAATCTTTCTATTTGCACCACTTTCTCACTTTTCAAGTTTAAAACATCCAGAGAATAATGGGTTAATTGTTACAGTTAATATCCATTGATGCAAAAAGTATTAAATCCTATATTTCTCGTGATAACTACACCAAACTCAATTATATAAAACAGACAGATATACACTATAGAATAAGCTATCTATTACTTATGTAACTGGGAAACATGTATTCAAGCATTTTGAGAAATATTTTTGTTTCTTAGATTTACAATGGCAAGAGGCTGACTGTTTTGGCCATTTATGTCAAAACAGGGATTAAAGATGGGATAAACTGGGCCAGAAAATTCAACACAGAATGAGTGGAGCAAAGCCAGCGTATCGCCATCATAGAAAGACACATTCCCTTTCTGGATATCTACCCAAACTCCAAGTTTTTGGATGGTTTTCCTTACTGCCAGTGGCTTTTCATTTGAGTCCTGACAAATTAGATATTTTCCATTACCATGATAGACGTAGCAGAATGCATTGTTAAAGTCACCGTTGCAATGCTCTGAATCCTGATCTCCATTAGCTGACCCATATGACAGACCAATCAACCAATAGGGTTTCTTCCAGACAGCCACCTCCCAGTAGTGGAAGCCGCTGGAGAATCTCTCCTTGGCCCGGACGCTGTACTGAGAGTTGATGTTTGTTTTCTGTTTCCTCTCTGGGGTTGGTTTCTTACTCCAGTATACCTCCAGCCTGTCTGCTGACACCTCCAACTCAGGGTGTGCTGTTTCTGGGCCTAAACTTATTGCTCTGAGACCTGCAGGTGGAAAAAATTTGATATCTTTCACTATAAGGTAGGATTAATGTCTGTAAAATGTAAGCCTATGTAAGTCTAAGTATGTATTTTGTCATTGGGCATTGAAACACCATACTTACTAGACCACAGCCGCTGAGTGTTCTGAAGGACAACTTCATCTAAGTTATCAACCAGCTGTTCGACTGTCTTCATCTTGTCTGGGGTGCTGTACTCTTGCTCTATCACAGACTTGAGTGGCAATTCCACCTGGGAACTAGATTGATGTTGAGGGATTCTTTGAAATATTCATGGCATAGTAGAGAATTTTTTTAAATTTTTTATTACATTTGCCATTTCAATCCCAATAAAATAAAGTGTTATTTTATGGATATGTTTCTCATAAAGTGCAATTTTTTAAGAGAATGCAGAAAGAACTCACCCTAGTCCATGTTTTTTGAAATGCTGTCAAATAAATTTAGTTTTCTCTTAGTCATCAAATACAGATGAAAAAGAAATAAGGAAAATGTGCACTCAAAAATAAACTTAAAATATGCACCTGGAGAAATACAATGTCATTCTCTTCCTCAAGCAGCGTTTGGCTTGATCTTAGGGCAGCATTAATATCTCTAACACGACCCTCCAGTGATTCACTCCTCCATCTCAGCCACTTGTTGGTGTAAAAGTCTTCTGTTTCCAGAATGGCCAACATCAGTTTCTGATCCTCCTCAATGTGGGCTTTTATCTGGCTGTACTTCTCAACTATTCTGACTCTGTTTGCTTCTGCATTATTCTGCAAATTACCACAAGATGTCAAAAATGTTCAAAGTCCGGTGAACTTATAAGATGACAAAGAAAATGATTTAAATCACAGCATATTTGAAAATCTCTTGCTACACTTTATTTATCAAAAATCATTTCAAATCAAACATATCTGAGAAGTGATGTATACAATACTTTTCTTGTTTTAACTGGTTATTATATGACTCATAAAAATACACACCGACACCCCTGAAAATAATGGCTCCAAATCTTGCAAAGCAGACTTAGATAAATGTTTTCTCTGTTGAAGAAGTGATTTGTTGGTCTCCAACACCTTCTAAAAAACAAGGGATATGTTTCCATAAGTTCTCAATACACTGTTACTTTCCACAAAATTATATAGACATAATAACGGCCCATTAAATGTTATTTATCTATAATAAAAATGTATCTGAGTTAATACATTTTTTTCCAGTTCTATTAATTTAATACAAAAAATACATGAAAATCCAAAAATTACCTGAATACACCTCTTCTATGATAAGCATGTCATTTCTGTACTAAAATTATATTAATATTATATGTAAATATATAAATATATATATTTATATATATGTAGTTTTCACTTTGAACAACTTTTTACTTGATTGTTACACCATTTGATATTTTTGGAGTCAGAAAACACTGACTCTAAGAACTTGACACCTGTGTTTTAAACTACATTTGTATTTTATTTCTATCAATAATATTTTTAACTCATTAAATTAATTGAAATTGAATTACCTTGAATTCTGTGCATGCATCTTGCAGCGTAACAGCTTGATGGTTTTTGTGTGACCCAACTCCAATGCACAGACAACACACAGCAATCTGGTCCTCCTGACAGAAGAGCTTCAGCTCCTCCCCATGCTCCTTACACTTAAAGGAAATCAAGTCTTCAGTTACTTCAATGAGAGAGTGTCCTCTTAAAGCCTCTCTCTGCTGGTGCAGGAGGGTGTGAGCAGAACACAGAGAGGCATCGCAGGTGAGGCAGCTCTTCACAGCCACCTCAGTGTTTCCAATGCACTGATCACACATGATAACAGAAGGTGGCATTTGAGATGATTCTTCCAGCGAAGGTGCTCTTGCAAAGACATCCTGAACTTTTCTTTGAAGACCTGAGTTGATCTCTAGCTCAAGATCAGGAGGAAGGAGGATCTGACATTCCGGACAGAACAGTGGCCCTTCTCTGGATGTTTTTGGGTCATCCATGTTCCAGACCACTTGGATGCAGGTTTGACAGAAGTTGTGCCCACATGGAAGGCGTACAGGGTCTGAAAAGGTCTCTACACAAACAGGACATTTTAGTTCTTCTTCTCGAGCGTCCATGTCAGCAGACCTTCTACAGTCTGTGTGCGGTTGCTCTGCATGAATATTTCAAAGATGAGGTTCAGATTTCAATGCCATTATGTCACAAGTGTATTCAATTACAATAAACTGTGCATGTCTTCTAATACAATATATAAAATATTTCAAAACAACTATGACATTCAGTGATATTCAAATCCTTCGTTTATTCAAGTCTAACCTCAAATACTGAAGAAAACCAAACCAAAAGGCACACAAATGCCTTTAATACGAAATTATGAAAGTGTAAAATTTAATTTTAAAATGTAATTTTTATAATTCCATATTCTCATTCCTTTCATGTTTCTTTATGCATCATTTCACATTTAGACCATTTCATATCAACATTTCTGCAATTGTAATTTCTGTATAGCAATGTACGGCATTAAATAGTCTGTATATAAATGTGCCTTTTTGTGTTTTGGATTACAGTATGCATTACATATCGTACCGTTGTTATGTATTAATGACAATCATCTGTTAACCATTTGAAAGCCCAAATGTATAATTATTATACCTAACATGTATTCTGTTAATCTAAAGCACCTTAAAGAAGCATAAACAATTGTTTGAAACGCACATCACAAAACGTGCTTAACTTACCATGTTGATATTCAAAAATTTGCGGCAAAATCTAGCATTGCTTGTGTTTGTTGTCTTGGTAACTACTAAATTCTTTCCTATAATATAGAAAATGACGATATAACTGCCCGTTTTTCGTTTATACGACACGAGGCTAGCGGAGTGTTAACAATAAACAGGCAGATTTGTTTTCAAACTGTGTAACAAAAACTACAAACTCGACCAATGATCTCACTGAATGGGATGGAGCATCGAATAATTATTTAAGTAGGAATATTTGTGTATATACGTGTCACTTGTGTAAGAACAGGAAAAGCAAAAACAAGGAATAAATTGATAATAAATAAACCATGACTGCATAACAGCAAAAGTAGGTGGCGATATGCACACAGGATGTAACAGGCCAAAAAACGGAAGAAGAAGAAGAAGAATGATCTCACTGACGCTAGGTGGTAGTGTGTCGGTACTGGCGATGTAAATGCAGCAGACAAAAAACAACGATGAAACGTTTGCTTTCTCTACTGTGGCGTTGACTGTACGCGGGAATTTTGAGATCGCAGTGTTTACTCTGCAGAGATGCAGGAAGAGTTGTTTACGCGCGAAATCTGATATTTATAGTCATGTGAAAGCATATGTGAAAATGCTGCAGGAGAATATCTGATTCTGGACGAATTACATTTGAGCCGTAATAGCAGTAGCTATCTTTATATGCAGCTGTCACAGTGATGTGAGAAGTTTTTAAGTTTTGATACCCGTAGAGCTGCTTTGTGATATTGGATTCTCCGAAGAAAAATCGTTTTAGTCATTTTATTCACTTACGGTCCACGATGATTAAGTGTAAATCCAGCAAATCTTCCGTAAGTATTTCAGATTCATTTCTGATGCTTTGTTATTTCATCCTCCGCTATCTAGATGTAAATGGTATCAGCTGTGAAACTCTAACGTTACTTTTTTTTTTTTTTGCTGTTGTAGATGGTCAGTGGAGTTCAGTCAAGCATTTCTGCCTTTTTCGTCTCAAAGGTAAAGAGTAAGGACATAAGACAACAATTTATTGAACTCTTGTAGTTGCTCTTAAAGGGATAGTTCACCCAAAAATTAAAATTCTGTCATCATTTACTCACCCTTATATTGTCCCAAACCTTTATGACTGTATGACCTGTAATATGCATTTTGTTTACCAAATAACTTAATGACAGTAAATGGGGTCTGAGGTGAGGATGTCATTTAAAATTTAATTTGAATTTATAAAAAAAAAAAGTTTTTGTTAAATTAATTTAATATGTTTGCGATGCCCTTTAATTGTAATTTAATAAATTTTTTATGCAGTTACTCGGTATCAATTTATGTTATTTGATAAATATCTTCAGAACCTTCTTAATTGTTTTGTATTTTTGAAATTCAATTTAAAAAGTTATCTGTACCTTGCACGTTCAAGTTCAAAATGGCCACCTGCTCTTATGTTAAAAATACGGTTGACGTCACGCCTCACACTATAACATCACCTTTATGTTTTATCAGGTTTCACCAAAGTCACCTAAAAAAATTGCAGCTGGAATTACAAGAGTCCCCGTTTCATTGAAGACTGGTTTTGTGCAGGATAAAAGTGTCCCCTGCTCTCCAACCCCTTCTGCTGTCCCAGAGACACCTGACAGTCTGAGGAGCGAGAACCCTTCAGACACTTCATATGAGAACCGCTCACCTGTCTCCCGTGGCCTACTTACTAAAGGTGTCAGGGGTAAACCTAGCCTGATGGCACGTAAGCTGATGCAGCCACAGAAAAACAGCAGTCTAGAGCCAGAAGACACTTTTGAGCTTAAGAATGGCGTAAGGCACACTGGCTCTGTGAAGAGGTTGTTGCACAGCTCAGAGAACATCCAGAGTGCAAACTGGTCCAGGACCATGCAAGTTCAGAAACTTCCCGATTGTGACACAAGCTCACCAAGGGCCGATCAAAAGGAGTCTTCGGGAACATTACAGAGAGCATTCTCAAAGAGTCCTGAGAAAAAAAACAAAGCTGAGTCTGTCAGTTTTGAGAGTAGCCGATTGGCAACTGGGCCTTGCGTGAAAATGAATGGAAAAACAAATGGTTTCTCAAAGGTCTCAAAAAAATCCTTTCATCATCTGAGCTTTAGTACCAGTGAGAAAGAGAATTCACTTGCTCTAAACATGAAGCCAGAGATAGACATGAGTACGGTTTCTGGAACAAATGACTTTGATCTTGTGATGTCATATAGTTCGTGGATACAAAATAGATCTACTGAAGAAAAAGAGAGTTTTCTCAACTGTCCATTTACTAAGAAGAGACCCTTGAGTACTGCTGATCTGCAAGTGAAAGACAAAATTGCTGATGGAAAGACTTTGCCAGCCCCATTTGAAGATGATTTTACTGATCTGATTGGTTTGATGATGGCATGGAGCAAAAATCTGAGGCGCCAAAACCCAAGAAGTTCAGTCATGAGTATGAATGTTTTATTCAACCTATCTATGCGCACATAAGTGAGCTTTAGTAATATTTGATAGTTTTAGTGATTTTTGTGTATTAAAACTACTAGTATTATTTTAGGATAATTTACATACTATTGTAGTTTTTATTAATATTTTAAATTAGCTTTTTTATATATATATTTCTATATAAATATATTGCATTTGTGCTTTATTTTTTAACAGATTGTTTAAGTTAATAATAACCCTGCTTTTAACTGATTTCTTTGAATTTTAGAAAAAACAAAGGCATACCAGAGCATGTTATACTGGCCTCTGGTGTTCATAACCGATACTGGGTACTGGATGTACAGGACGTCACCTCATCACAAAGTTGCACGGAGAAGCACTTAACCATCACCTGCTCCAAGACGACACAGTCCAGAGAGGCCTGTATTCTCAAAGATGGCTGGTACAAAATGTTACTTGCCCTACAAAAAAAATAATTTTGAGAGAGTTCTTTCTTTCTGATCGTCTTGCTGATTGTTTTTTTGAACTTTCCAACCTCTTTTCTATAGGGAGAGTACTCCTGTTGCTGTCGGGGACGTCGTTCACTTGGAAGGGAGGTGTGTTTCTGGCTTGTGGACGATTGATAGAGACTCTGGTTTCCTGGTTCTGCTGCCTGACCTGCTGATATCAGGGACCAGCATTGCCAGCAGTATTCGCTGCATGAGGCGAGGGGTGCTGGGAGAGATGTTTAAGGTGTGGAAATGTAATTTTGTGAATGTGCCTTAAAGCATACACTATCGTTCAAAGCTTTGGGGTCAGTAAGAATTTGTTTTTTCTTCCATTTATTCAATTGGTCAATAATTACAGTAAAGACATTATAAATGTTACAGAATATTTCTTTCTAGAACTTTATATTCATCAAAGAATCCTGGGAAAAAATACTATGGTTTCCACAAAAATATTAAGCAGCACTGTTTACATCATTGATAATAATAAGAAACTTTTGTTGAGCATGGAAAATGGATATTCATTCTGAGATTTGCTAGATTATATTTAACAGTGTTAATGAGCATGTACAATTAAATATCAATCTCCAGTAGCGATTATAAGACACACTTTGCCATATACAGAATGTCAACAGTGGACAATACTATGCATTTATGTCTTTCCCTTAATTGATGATTCAAACCTTTCTGTGTTCTTAATTGTTCTTGGGTCAAATTTTAGTGCTTAAAATAATGAAACCGTTTGTGTGTGGTTTTTAAACAGGCATTTGATGGTGGATCTAAGCAGATGTTAAATGGTACCATAGTTCATGATATCTTCCAAAAAGCAGCCATGTCCTCAGATTTCTCCCCAAAAAGGATACAGACGTTTGCTGCAGAGGCCCTAAGAAGCCCCAACTACCTCGGACAAATGTAAGAGCTATCTTGTAACATCGACTCCATCTTTAGAAGCACACTATCTTTATAAACTATGTTTTTACATAGTTTTCAGTTTTTATTGTTTTCTTAGACCTCAAATACAGATATTGTGCTAATACGGTGTTTGACAGCAACAGTTCTCTGTTATGTGCCTTAAAAGGACTGTGTTTGTCTTGTACTTGCTTTAATTAGGTATAGTCTAAAGCTGACCCAGGCTGACATGAGACAGGAAGTAGAAGAATATCTTACCACTTTATCTGAGTGGGCAAAACACTATGTCCACACTTCACCACAGGCTGGACAAAAGCAGCTCACTCTCAAACTGTGAGTGATGTATGTATTTAAAGAAGACTGAGAGCATGGTCTTGTGGAAAATGTTTCTGGCAGGTTCAGTTTTCATATTATAAATAAATGTTATGGTTTGTGCGGTTATTTACTATCAGCCCTAGCGACGGGGCTCTGAGCAAGCAAGATGCCACCTGTAGCATGACAGTCACAGATTTTGTGGACATTGAAGAGAACATCTGGTGTCCACGTTTTGGACTGAAGGGGAAGATTGATGTCACAGCTGGAGTTAGGATTCATCGGAGAGGCAGAAAGCCCACAGAGAGGATTGTGCCACTGGAGCTGAAAACTGGCAAGGAGTCCAACTCCATTGAGCATCGCAGTCAGGTACAAAACACAACATAAACTCTAGATAGGTCACATGTTAAAAAATATCACTATTTATGTCACTACTGAATATCGCTTATTATTTGACTTTTTTTTTCTAGGTTATTCTGTACACGTTGATGAGCTCAGCTAGACGTTGCGATCCAGAGGCTGGTTTCCTTGTCTACTTGAAGACTGGCAGTCTACATCCTGTTGTGGGTAACCACATGGACAGGAGAGGTTGTTTTTTTTTTGTTTTTTTTAATGTACAGTTCAATTAAAAATAAATGTTGTCATCATTTATCTTCAAAACCCAAATTAAGGTATTTTAATGGAACCTGAGAGATTTCTGTCCTCAAACCACATTGATCATAGTTTATATGTGAGTAAAAGCCTAAATGAAATCTGCTCGGCATCGGAAGACTTGGATCAAGCTGTACAGTGTCTTTCTGAACTTTTTGAAGCATGAAACTTTTGAGGTAGTTGACAACAGAGAGACCGAAATCCTTCAGTTTCATCAAAAATATATTTACTTGTGTTTCAAAAATGAATGAAATGGGCTTCTGGGTTGAGAGTGTCATGAGGGTGAGTAATGAATGAAAGAATTTTCATTGTTGGGTGAACTATCCCGTTGAGTCATGTAGTTTCATACAAATGTTACAAATGAGAGGCAATTTACTTGTAGCAATAACAGCGTACTTTGAAATCTAAGACAGGCTTACATCCTGCTTATGACTGTACTGATTTATTTATTTTTTCTATCACAGAGCTGGTTAAAATAAGAAACTCATTGGCCCATCACATCGGAAACAGCTTGGTCAAGGTGGATGGAAGAAGTCAAATGGCCCCATTGCCTGCCATTGTATCTGACAAGCAAGCTTGCAAGTACTGTCCTCAGAAAAGGAACTGTGCAGTTTACAACAGGTATTGTTTTTCTCTCTTCATGCATCATCTTCTATTACAGCATCAAACCGAGTACTGTAATTCCATTGAGCTTCAGCTGAAATACATAATTTTGTGTAGAGCTGTAGAGAGAGATCCCGTGGAGAACTGTAGTGAAAATCCACAGGCCTTTGTGCAGTCGGAGAGCGAGCACCTCAGCCACGTGCACCTGCAGTACTTCAGCCACTGGCTGCTACTCTGCACGCTGGAGGCTCTCACCATGGAGAACAAAGGAGGTCGGCACAATATCTGGCTTCAGACTGCCCAGCAGAGGTGGGTGTTTTTATAAAATAAGACTTTTACAATACTTTGTGTTAGTTCACCCATCATTTACTCCCCCTCATGTCACTCCAAACCCATTCAGAACACTTTTGTTCAACTTCAAAGCACAAATAAAGATATTTATAATGATATCTAGAGATTTCTGTCCCTCCATTGTGCATTCAAGACAAACGTTCAAGCTTCAAAAAGTTCAATAAAGACATAATCCATATAAAACAAGTGATTTTTATATGAATTTTGAAGAGACACGTTTCTTTTATATTATATGAAAAAAAGCCTAAATTAAATCTTATAACATAATTGTGTCTTTAAAGACTTACCGGTAGTTTTATGACTTTGTGTTTTTATTTATTTATTTATTAATGCATTTCAGACCCTAAGCAGATTAACAGTTTTTGATTGAATTAAAGGGTTAGTTCACCCAAAAATGAAAATTAGCCCATGAATTACTAGGCATCCTAGGTGTATATGACTTTCTTCTTTCAGACGAATCCAGTCGGAGTTATATTAAAAATTGTCTTTGATCTTCCAAGCTGTTTAATGGCAGTGTTGCAGTTCATCAGTCCAAAAGAAGAGAAATAAAGAGCATCCATCGACAAGATGCGCGTTAAATATCGCATGCGATTTATCGTGCAGCCCTAATCCATAATAAAAAGTGCCTCACACGGCTCCAGGTGATGAACAAAGACCTCCTGTAGTGAATCGAAGTGTTTTTGTAAGAAAAATAACCATATTTAAAATGTAATAATCACTTTAATCTAGCTTGCGCTCACTGTTGTAAACGGAAGCAGCTCCGGGCGGATGATGTAAGACGTCGGCGTTGCGCATGCGCCGCTCAGAAGTGACGAACACGGAAGCGCAGTGGAGAGATTAAAACAAAACAACGGTCTCTAATTAGAAGTACAAAACGAGGATTTGTAAAGAAGAATGTCAGAAGATTTCGATATAAGCCAAGAGGAGACTGGTTTTCCTTTGCTAAAGTAAGGAAACTTTGCTTCCTTTGCTCCTGTAATACCGGAAAGTCTGTCCACATCCCAGAGTGAGATCCAGCCGAAGCTCTGACCGGGGACATGAAAGTGACCGTCATGCCTTACAACCCGCAGAGAGCAGAGCATGCTGGGACATTATATAGCTCTGTTCCTTACACCATCAGAACAAATCAAGTCAGCTACTGTGATAACAAAAATACATTAAAGGAAAGAAATAATAAAATTAACTAAAGCAGATTAAAATTTATTGCATGAAAACACACACACACACCTATGGTTTGCACATAAGAAAAGTTAAAATGAATGAGGTCTGTAGCTTACAAAGTGAAACATACAAGACATGCCAGTATACTTAAAAATGTCATTCAAGTGTTTAAAAAAATACCGCCGACGTCTTATATCATCCGCCCGGAGCTGCTTCCGTGTACAACAGTGAGCGCAAGCTACATTAAAATGATTATTACATTTTGAATATGGTTATTTTTCTTACAAAAACGCATCGATTCGCTACAGGAGGCCTTTGTTCACCCCCCGGAACCGTGAGAGGCACTTTTTATTATGGATGGATGCACTTTATTTCACTTCTTTTGGACTGATGCACTGCAACACCCGCTGAGTGCCATTAAACAGCTTGAAAGATCAAAGACAATTTTTAATATAACTCTGACTGGATTCATCTGAAAGAAGGAAGTCATATACGCCTAGGATCGCTTGAGGGTAAGTAAATAATGGGCTAATTTTCATTTTTGGGTGAACTATCCCTTTAATTGAATACTTTTAGCCTTAATGAATGTCTCTGTTGCATCCCTGTTCTTATGTTGCTCATTCTCAGGGAGAAAAGTGGTGGCTGCGTGGGTAACATGCAGTTAGATAGAGACGTCAGCGTCCTATCTGATGGTGTATATAAGCACAGCTTTGTGAGGAAGGAGGGCAATCAGACTCTCACTGGGCTGATAGTGGGCAACAGGATTGTGGTCAGTGATCAGGACTCGGTGCTCATAGGCCTTGCCACAGGATATGTCACGGAAATAACTATCAGTGGAGTGACTTGCTCTTTGGACAAGTAAGTCTCTTGCAGATGCTTTTCATAATGTTGTTCAATTTGTTATTCATTTTACCTGAATTTGAAATATTCAAGTGTACATCAAAGCTTAATTTCACATTCATATCATTTCCAGAAACCTTTCCAAGTTTTCCTCAAACACAGTTTTCCGACTGGACCAGGATGAAGGTGCAGGGGGTCTTAGCACTCATCTAGGAAACCTGTCTATGTTAATGGAAAACACTCCAACCAGGTCTGATCATCCTTTTTTTTGTGCTTTTGTATTTAAATGTCTCCCTGGTAGTGTTTTTTTGTTCTATATTAAAAGCTAAATATGTATAATTTTCTGCAGTGAAAGACTGAGGGAGTTGATTGTGGAATTCAGGCCTCCCCAGTTCATTGTCAGCCTCAGCAGTGTTTTGCCACGAGACGCCAAGGACACTGTGGCCAACATTCTGAAAGGTGTGTTCAGACACTTCCTTCTCCTGATAATCTCCTCTCATTGAACCATAATCTCACTCTTTCTGTAGTGAGTTGCTGTGAAACATGCCCTTGATGTATTCATTTGAATAATAGAACTTCTCTGTTCCTCCTACTTAATGAGTTTTAATCATGTTGCCTCTCAGTACTCAACAAACCTTAGAAACAAGCCATGAAAAAAGTGCTGCTATCCCAAGATTACACGCTTATTGTGGGAATGCCAGGTACTGGGAAAACTACCACCATTTGTACACTGGTAAGAGCTTATTTTAGAAGCCAGTTGTGTTTTAGATAATGAACAGCTATATTCGTTTTCTTGCCACTGCAAATGTGGGCATTTTCATCTTAAAGGGGAGGTATTTTACATTATACAGTCTGCTGCAGGGAGACGCCTTTAAAGCTCTGGAGGTCAACACTGTGGACAAATACCAAGGACGTGACAAGAGCATCATCATTGTGTCCTTTGTTCGAAGCAACCCTGAAGGCAACGTAAGTGGCCTTCCTCCTGAATTTAAACAAACTAAATATTTAACATTTAAGCCAATTAACTGTTCATTGCATGTGTTAAAGGGGAGGTATTTTACACGCATAACTTTTTCGTCCTTGAAGTCCACTTATACTGTTAATCAAGTTTTTTTTCCCCCCAGAAACGGTCATAATTTTGTTTGCATGACTTTTTTCACCCTCTTTCTGACCCGTAGAGTGAAACTGACTTTGTTTTGTTGTTTCTACTGGTTTCCATATACAAAGGAATATTAATCTGACATTTATTTTGCACTTCCTTATTTTACAGGTGCGCATACTCCATGCTTGTGGCTTCAGTGTACTTCTGACTAGCTACACCCACTCTGCTGTGGACAACATTCTCTTGAAACTGAAGAGGTTTAAGATCGGCTTCCTGCGACTGGGTCGTGCTCAAAAAGTGCACCATGATGTCCTGCCCTTCACAGAGGAGTCATGTCGGGCCAAAGGGATCCAAACACTAGAAGAGCTGGAACAACTGTACAACAAAGAAGTAAGACACATTACAATCATAAATTTTAAATATTACAATTTAAAATAACAGTTTTTTTATTATTGTAATATATTTTAAAATGTAACTTGTTCCTGTGATGGCAAAGCTGAATTTTCAGTCTTCAGTGTCACATGAACCTTCAGAAATCATTCCAATATGTTGATTTGGAGCTCAAGAAACATTTATTAATATCAATGTTGAAATGTTGTGCTGCTATATTTAAAACATCAAAAGAATTCTATTTGAAATATAACTTTTTGTAATGTTAGACATCTTTACTGTCACTTTTAAACAATTTCATGTATACTATGACATGTAAGGGATAATGTTCAATCACTGATTGCTCCGCATTTTGAAAATCCAAATTGTCTTGTAAAGCTCACCCCATTTTTCTTTGTAGCTGATTGTGGCCACCACCTGTATGGGTGTAAAGCACCCAATATTCAGCCGTAGACGCTTTGACTTCTGCATCGTGGATGAGGCATCTCAGATCAGTCAACCCGTATGTTTGGGTCCGTTGTTCTATGCCCAGCGCTTTGTCCTGGTGGGAGACCACCAACAGCTTCCTCCTATTGTGCAGAATGCTGAAGCCAGGTAGTATACTTCTGTCATCATTCAGATGAGTTTTGTGAAAGATTTTCATGTTGAGCCTTTGAATGCAGCTTGTGTTTTTAATATCAAAACTGAAGAAGCCAAAAACCCAGTTACACCATCACCATATTATTACCCATTATTTTACCACAGTCTTATGTGAAATTTAAGAATTGCTCTAATTTTTCCCCAGAACCTTGGGCATGGATGAGAGTTTGTTCAAACGTCTGGAGCACCACAGTGATGCAGTTGTTCAGCTGAATGTGCAGTACCGAATGAACAGGTGGAGTTACACCAGTCAGACATTCAGGCTAGACCTATGTGATTGTTAAATGGAAAATAAGTAATCAATATGTAAGTTGTTAATATTAAATATCTCTAAAATAGGCATTTAAAATTCATGTGGAATACTAATAGGTGATTTTTTTTTTCCCCAATACATTTTTGAGAATATTCACAACCACCAGCTCTGCAGTTCTTATACTTGCTGTTTTCCATCCTGCAGTGCGATCATGTCCCTGAGCAATGCTCTGATGTATGAGGGCCGACTGGAGTGTGGCTCTGAGAGGACGGCAAATGCAGTGCTGCAGCTACCCAGTAGAGCTCAAGTTGAGAAGGAGCTGGACCTGTATGTGTGTCAGCCACAGTACAGTGCTTGGGTCCAGGCTGCGCTGGAGCCCAATAGTCCTGTCTGTTTCCTGGACACCTCTGAGGTCAGTCTGACTTCCTTTTTTCTTAGACTTTATCTAATTTTGTCTGTTATAGAATTTGCTTCATTTGCTTTTGAAGCGTTTTTCAGCAATATGTACTGTACCTTTCTTCAGGTTCCCGCCCCTGAGACATTGGAAAAAAGTGGCATCAGTAACCACACGGAAGCTATATTGGTACAAGCCCTTGTCACTTTGCTGCTCAAGGTCCGAACATGCCATTTGTTTTGAAACACATTGAAATCAGTTTTTTTTTTCCTGTACTACTTTAAATTAAATTTTAATTTTAAACATGTTGTAGGCTGGATGTAGAGCATCTGATATTGGGGTCATTGCTCCGTATCGACAACAGCTAAAAGCCATCTCCAGTCTGCTGCAGGGAGACGCCTTTAAAGCTCTGGAGGTCAACACTGTGGACAAATACCAAGGACGTGACAAGAGCATCATCATTGTGTCCTTTGTTCGAAGCAACCCTGAAGGCAACGTAAGTGGCCTTCCTCCTGAATTTAAACAAACTAAATATTTAACATTTAAGCCAATTAACTGTTCATTGCATGTGTTATGTGATTGATTATTTCATTATTCTGTGGTGTCAAATCATTTTTCAGCTGGGAGAGTTGCTTCAAGACTGGCGTAGGCTGAATGTGGCCATCACTAGAGCCAAACACAAGCTCCTCATGCTTGGCTCGGCGCCCACCCTTCGCCGGTATGCACCACTAGAGAAACTTCTCTGCCACCTTCAACAGGAAGATATGATATCCTTTACAATTGTTTACGAATGAGAATCTAATTGCAGGTTCATGCAGTGACTTTTTGTCACTCTGTCATTGAAATTAATAAATAAATTTACTTAAAATTGTTACAGCTGTTTAAATTTAAAAATTACTTAAAAAAAAAAAAAAAAAAAAACTTTTTTTTTTTTTAGTGAAACTGAATTGTTGAAATTCTCCTTAATTTAAGTCACATCTTCCAGCTGCCTGCTGCTGCCCATGAGGCACTACCTGGGGTCCACTTGTGATTAAAACAAAAACCTCTTCTGATTCATAGTGTACGTCACAAAGATAATGCTGTGAAACAATATTTAAGTGAAATGGAATACATAAGCTTCAGACTAACTGTAGACATCTTTTTTTGTTTTAATGATGGATGTGAATTTTAATAATAAATCAGTGCTGACAGGCCCTAGTACATAATTTACACTCATGAGTTTTTTACCCAATTAATTCTCACTACCTTATGTTGCATATTTTTAAAATTCATTAGAGTTTTATCCATGCAAGTGTGCGTTTTATATATTTAAGAATTTAATGTTTTTGTTTAATAAAAACCTGCAGCAAATATTACATTCTCTTTTTTTGCCCCCCACTGAATACTGTTGACCACTTAAGAGACATAAATAAAAAAAAGTTTGCAGGTCTGTGATTTTGCACTTTATTAAATGGCACATAACTTATAATGCACCTACACATTAATGCAGAGCCATTAAATGCACTTGATTTCCATCAAAACCACAAGTTGTTTTAGTCACAGATTATTGAAAGAACAAGTGTTTCTTACTTTTCAGGTAAAAGAGCACTGCTGCTGAGGCCAGTGTTGCATGTCCACATAGTGGAATCTCACTTGTGGGAGTAAACCAGCGTAATCCAAACCTTGAAGATAACAAAAGACTGTCTTATGTAGTGTAATACTTACATTCTCAATAAGACATACTGCAGCAGGATTACCTTTGAAAGGCACATTGGTAAAAGCATCAACAGTAAATACTGGAATTTCCATTGATTATAGTTCTTCAGCTCTAGTTTTTTTTTCTTTTCTTCCTTGCACCTTTAAAGTATTTTTAGAGCGGTATTTGAAATTAAGTTAGACTTTGACCCTAATGATATAAAAAGCTCAGATTAAAGGTACAGACTCAAGATTTCAAAATGTCTTTTTAAACAGACTTTTTACTGTTATGTGATCTGTAAAAGAGAGTGGAAGAGATAATGCTAATCTATCATTTACATTTTTTTATATATATATATTCTACACTAAACCAGTTGCTGTATTGTTCTTTGTTGATGGCATTTGCATTTCACCTATTGGTATTTTCTTGTAAATACCTTTTATTGTCTTTGAAAATGTGTAGACTTTATTATACAATCTAAATGAAAAGGCAGCTGGTAGCCATCCATCAGAGCAGCTGCTGGGATTGCCCTGCAGGATGATCAATGCCTGATGAGTGATGTTCAGTCAACCATCATCTCTGATCTCTCGCTTCAGTTTCTCCCTATGACTGTAACCCTGGTTTGCTGCATCCTGGATCAGTATCAGAAGATCTAGCCTTACTCTGCCCAACAGACAATTTTATTAATATTCTGCAATAAAATGTATAAAACATCCATTCAGATTTACAAACTTTTAAAACCAAATAATTTTTATTCTATTTTGCCCATTCAGTGAATGAAACATCAGAAAATGGACTTATTTCCATTAAACTACTAACACATTCAGTGAAAAGGTTTTATAGGTTGTCTAGATTTTCAGAGTTCCCTGAAGAACGATCTGTGCCTGACCACTGATGTTGAGTCGACCATCATCCCTAACCTCCAGCCCCAGCTCTCCCCCACGACTGGAGCACTGGTAGGCTGAAAAAACAAAATAGGACAGAATAGAACCTTATTGTGCATTTTATTTAAGCTTTTTGAGAAACGGTTTAATTCAGTCATTCATGTGAACTAATGTCATTATGAATTTCCTTTGATTCACCAGTGCAGGAAAAAAAAAAAAAGGCCTTTACCCAACATTTTCTTTTTGTTCAGCTTTTCAGACCAGTAGGCAGCAAGAACTGTATGCGCAGACCCTTTGAGAAATAATTATTAGTCTTTTAAAAGCACAAAACAAATTCATATGAAAATTATGATGACTATAATTGTGCATTTCCATTTATAACCTATTAGAATTCATGGCTTTACATTAAAACATGGAACCTTCTACAGATTTCTCCTCCTGTATTGTAGGGTGCTGCATTTTGAGAATGATGTGATAATTTCAGCTCACCACAGACTGGATCTTCAAGGATCCCAACCCAAGGAGCAAAGTAACGGGAATAGAAGTCATATCCAGGTTGTGCGGTTGGAGCTCCCTTCACTGTAACAATGACACCTTTAATCTTCCCAGTGGATTCATTTTTCAGCAGAGCTTCTGCTTCAGGCTTCAAAGATGTTAGTTCAGATCTACCAACAACAAACATTCAACAACCTTGCTTAATGATTTAGATACAAAAATAAACTGCCATTTTAGACAGAATTACCAACATACTATTAATTCTTGTCTTGACTGTTGCTTTAAAAATGTACTTGACAAACTTGCAATAAATTAATTAACATTTTCTTCCTTGTTATATTCAGCCTCTGTATGTCCAGCAGTACCTGTCGCATGTGTCAGCCAGACGAATCATCAGTTTCCTTGTGGTTGGACTGTAGCACACTTCCTGAATGGGTACATCTCCTACTACGGCCTGAAAATGCACATAAATGCTTGTTTTTCCCTTTGTCGTATTAAAACCCTAAATTACTTGCTGGCTAACTTACTTTCAAAAGATCCTTGATTTCATGTTGATCCTGCAAATAAAACAGACAAAACTCAATAGATTCAGACCAAGAAACACTACTGTATTAATCATGAGAGACTATATGAAGGAAGGGTCAACAAGATGTGCTTTGGTCATACCTGGGGGTTTGGTTTGTTTAAGGGAAAGTCCATTATTAGAGATTCTTCATGCTGGCGCACATAAAGATCCCCACTCATAGTCTCAAACACCAGTACAGGGTTGACATTTTCTGTGTGATGATATTGTGATTTTAGAATAGTCACAGTCCATTGTCTTTGGTAAAAGATTAATTTAAGAACAAGTGTTTCTTACTTTTCAGGTAAAAGAGCACTGCTGCTGAGGCCAGTGTTGCATGTCCACATAGTGGAATCTCATTTGTGGGAGTAAACCAGCGTAATCCAAACCTTGAACCTTTCAAAATATATCAAAACCAAAAGCAGACATGTAAATCAGAGTTGTTTGAGTATTTCAACATGCATCTCAGCAGCAGAATACCTGAGGAGAAATCCATAGAATTCCGTCTTGTGATGAAAGCAGTCTCTGATAAATTCATCTCAGCAGCAATGCTCTGATAAAGATCATCTCTCAGCTCCTGGATGTATTACAGAGAAACATTTCACATTCTGATCTTCACAGTTGCTAACATGTTTAAACAATCAGAAACTAAAAAACATAAAACTATCTTGTGCAGAGTAATACTTACATTCTCTATAAGACATATTGCAGCAGGATTACCTTTGAAAGGTAAATTAGTAAAAGCATCAACAGTAAATATTGGAATCTCCATTGCTTCTGCTCTAGAGTTAAACAGCTGTAACAAGTTTGATGTTTTAGCAAGTCATAGTCCAGTGCTGTGAGGCTTGCTGAGACTTTGACCCCAGTAGTGTAACACCCCATTTTAAAGTTACAAGCAACACGATTTCAGAATAGTTTGCTGGACTCATATCATTGAGTGTTAAAGCTCATTAAGAAAACAGTTGAAATTAAAACTTATAGTAATTCATTAAAAATAAGATAGGGATAGGAATCAGGGTCCCATTTAGTATTAGGTGTCTTTAATTACTTTTTTCACTAATTATTACTGGATGTCTCCATGTTGTATTGCAAAACACTTTTATGACTACTGAGGTGGAAGACTGGCAGAATAAAGAGTGAGTTGAGGGGAAGGAATGTAGGGTTAGCAGTGTAATTATAAATGTAATTACACAAATGAATGTCATGTAGTTATGCCGGTGGTTTTTTAAATGTTAATACTAAGTAAAATGTATGTACACAATAAGTGCATTGTATCAAGTGATTCATTAAAACTTTAGTAGGCTACATAGTTAAAAGACACTTGATGATCTGGAATCAGTTGCCATACTAATATTTGCATAGTTGCATAGTTGAATTTTTCACTGTCAACACAGGCAGTGTTAAATTTAATTTTCTTTGCATGTTGATGAATCATTCATAACTATTATTTGGGGGGGGGGGGGGATAGTTCTAATT
>NW_015633185.1:1886938-1889392 GCF_001515625.1 Sinocyclocheilus rhinocerous | reverse complement strand
TATTGGGTGGGGGGGGTGATAGTTCTAATTAGCTTCATGGCTTTCAGTCTTCCCACAGCTGTATTTGTTTGTACAGAGAGCTGCAGGCAGTCTCTCGGGGTAGTACACATGGCCCCATATGTGCCACATTGCAGTATTATACAGGATTAAGTATAAACCTAGTGACTACGCTCGATGACTCTTCCGTGATGCATGCACAACATGCGCTTGGAGCCTCGGCTCACACGTCACACCGTTCGGTGCGCCTGCAGCGAGGTCACCGTCCTCTGACAGGCCGCGTTCTCGCGAGAGTTCGACTATCTGGACTACTGGACTATCGTTCAGGGTTACCTGAGAGGACGGGCGCTTGACGGTAAGAAGCTATTCATGTGCATATTTCTTCATGTTTAACTTTTCATGTGTAAGTTGATCATTTACATTCAATGGTGAATATATTTTGTGCACTTTGGATCGCGGAAGTGCTGGTTTTTGTTCCAGAATATGTGAACTTGTCGGTCGTTGATTCCTGTCAGAAGAATATCTCGCAAATGTTACAGTCGTTGCGCTTAAAGTTAATCAGTTTCGGTAGCGGTTTGTTTGACACATGACCGAACTGTTTTCCGAATGCTATATATAACATGTACCATGTTAGCTTGGTCTTAAGTTTAAAACACTATATTTTGACTTATCGGGTAGTGGTTGTCTAGCTAGCTAACTAACTTGAATTGACGTTATATAAGGCGCCAACTGATTTATACTAGTCAGTATTCCAAACTACACCAAAACATGTTGCGTTTGTGTGAAATGTCATTATTGTTTGTCTTTTTATCTCTTGAAGGAAGCCTGACTATTGACAACATGGCTCTCTCTCAAAATATATTGAATTGCCTAACGTTACCTAGACAGCATTTTTGGGCGTCATACGTTTCGAGCTCTCCTGAAATGCCCAAAAATGCTTTCTAAGTAGACAACTTCCTAGGTTTGTTGCACTAGCAAGGTTAAGACAGAAAAGAAGACTAACACAAACTATTTTGATTGAGTTTAGGTAGGCAGCTCACTAGGTTTAGAGGCATGGACCATGTGTTACAATCATTTGTTTTTCAGATACAGTCCTGACAAGGTAAACATGTCTCATAATGATGAAGGATATGTGGTACGGATCCGTGGTTTACCTTGGTCATGCACACAAGAGGAAGTGGCCTCCTTTTTCTCTGGTATGCAAAATCTCAAACTGAAAGCATCTTTTGTAGTGCTCTATGTGAGTTTACAGAAAAAGAGCTGCAGTTGTGTCCTTTTTTCATTTCCAGATTGTGACATTGTAGGGAAAGTGAATGGCGTGTGTTTTACCTTCTCCAAAGAGGGAAGGCCGAGTGGAGAGGCGTTTGTAGAGCTGAAGACATCAGAGGACTTTAAAAAGGCTTTGGCAAAAGATCGTAAATACATGGGTCATCGTTACATCGAAGGTACTGGACATTCCTGTCCACAATGTAGAAAAGACTAGTATGAGTTTTTGTCTTCTGTTGAACACAAAAGATGATATTTTGAAAAATTTTGACTTCCATAGGTATTTTTCTTTTCTATACTGGGTGAACCATCACTTTACCATGAATGATTGGACAATTATAGTTTTTAATGGAATATTGCGTTTAGGCATGGGCCGGTATGAGATTTTGACGGTAAGATAACCTTAAGCAAAAATATCACGGTTTCACGGTATTGTCGTTACAGCTCTAAAATGTGTTATTTTTAAATGACTGGGTAAAAAAAACTAAACTTTTTTTCCGCTGAACACAATATATTTTGTTTTTGAGCAACATACAGAATATTAGGAACAGTAGAATTTGTTTATTTTTTCTTTGATTTGTTTCCTAAAAAGAAGAAAAATAAAGACTGACATCTTTATTTAACCTAAATCTGTAATTACAGTTATTTAATTTTAGTTATACAATTCATATACATATCATTTATATCATTTCATATCATTTAGTTATATAATTTCATATACATAATTTGATTTAATAATAACCCAATTTGAAGCAAAAACAGAATGTTCTGACTAGCTTTGTGAAATTATACTACATGCCTGAACGAAACAAACAGCAGAAGCTCTGAATGAGACGCAGATTCACTTTCTGACAGTAGGAGGTGCTTCTCAATCACCAGACACAGTGTTTCCTTGGTTACCGCCAGTAAACAAAGCAGCACTGCTCTGAAACACTGCTTTAATATGAACTATACAGAGACCAGATTAAAAGAAAATACCACGTAAACTTTTCTGAAGACACTCAGTTCTCCTCAGAAACACATTCATATAAACCCCCAAATCAATATTGAGGATTTTCTTCCAATAGTTCATGCATCATGAACAGTGAGTGATCTGCCTGCTACACAGCCTGTGTTAACGGGCGTTTACAGACTTCATATTTTCACATAAATGACATTTGAAAAATGATATGCATTGCAACGCAGTTTGTG